>NC_064812.1:24440989-24590119 GCF_023721935.1 Panthera uncia | reverse complement strand
AAAAAAAAAAAAAAAAAAAAAAAAAAAAAAAAATATATATATATATATATATATATATATATATATATATCCTTATTTTTTCCTTGTATGTCTATATCACTCTCCTCTATCTCACCTCTTATTCTCAAAATGCTTTTCTTTTCTCTTGTCTTCCTAAGCCCTAAATTAGTGTTCTCTAGAGTTTTATGTTCAATCCCTATTTTCTCTATAAACCTCTCACATCTCTAACAGTTCTAAAATATAACCCTTTCATGATTGTTCATGTATTTATGCTTTTGAACTTTCTGATTAATGTTCCTGGGATGCCCTTTATCTTTCTATCCATCCAGCGTATTAGTCTTCAGCTCAATTGTCACTGGTACAATGCGACTCCAGTCTCCTTTAAAAATTTCTTCTATGATTTCCAATACATTTGCATAGATCTTGAGTATTGTCTGCATCAATTTGTATATTTATTTGCTTATTTTTTTATGCCTCTAATCTCTCAAATGACTCTGAGGAGCAGCTCTCATGCCTTTTTAATCTTCATGCCCTTCCCATCATAATCTCAGAGAGTATCTGATCCATTTGAACAATGTAATGAATACATGGTTGTTATCATAAGCAAATTACAAATAATATATAAATATGTTCTCAGTACTGCATTGGACAAGCCCTTAAATAGGAATAATTAGCATATTGGAGATGGTTATTTATTTCACCATCTGTACTATCAAGAGCTAGACTGCTATCTAGAATATTCTCCTACATTGCTTTAAATCTCTATAGGATTTTTTGTTTTGTTTTGTTTTGTTTCTGTTTCATTGTTAAATTTGTTCTGTTGATGCAAAAACCCTTGGAAGAATTCTATCTGTGGTGATTGAGCAGATTTCAAACACTTACTGTACATTTCGTAAGTATTACCATAGGAAATAGATATAGTCAGAATTGAGGCATAAGGAAATCTAGAGATATAGGAAAACTATTCATGAAAACCCAACAGGTCTAATGTAGGGCCAACTTCATGAATGTGCATCAAGTATGTATATTCACACAAAGATGACTTAGAAGTAGTGATATAACAATGGCTAGCAGAGTCTCAGACATGGTGATAGCGATCTAGAATCAGGTATTCTAGAACAAGGTCAAGAGTATAGACTCTTGGGTAGAAGAAAAACAGTGTGATCAAATGCAAGCTTGTCTTGTTTTATGGCTCACAAGTGAATCTCCCCTATCTAATGTTAGCATGGGTCCTAGATTTGTGTGCAGAAGTTGAGTGAGATTAAATTACTAAATAATGGATAGGAGAAATATAAGAGAACTGCAGACATATATTTTCATTTGTTCTATGTACAGCACATGGGTTTAACTAGAAGTATCTAGGTCTTATTCATTTTTATGGCCCAGGATATAGCACATAGAAATGTTCAACAAGTCTATGAAAAAATACAGAAGTAAATGAATAATTTTTTAAAGTGGCTTCTCACCAAAATATTCACCTGTTTTTTACATCCTCTCAATTCAACATTTTATTTGTGTGTTTTCAACTTGGTATTTTTATGCTTGTAGTAGTGCCTTAGGAAACTGTTGCACTATTTTCTGGTAGATTATAGACTTGGGATGACTTTGAGAGTTCCTTTGATCCATTATTTTGCCTCAAGGCAGACTAGGACTAAATAGACTGAAAGAAGGTATTGAATCTCATTTTTGACTAAAGACTTAGTTGTTTTATACCACAAAATGGTACACTTCATAGTTGTCTTTCCTTTCGATTGGTGTTAAATTTATTTTCAGAGTTACCAATTTATTGCATGTGTTCACTGGCCTAAACCATGCTATTATAAAATAAATGCCATTTTATCTGACTTCAGTCATTTTTTCATGGCTAAATTTCAAGTAATAATAAATACACCATGATACAGAAGATGGAATTTCATCTCTTGAAAACAGCACAATATCAATGTTCCAATGTAACATTGTAAAATAATTGTTTCTGATTGGCATTGATTATTGGCAATAATTTTAGAAATAATTAAGAATTACATAAAGAAATGTGTCTCCTGATTACTTGATTTTTTTTTTATTTTTTTGACATTTATTTTTGAGAGACACAGAGCACGGTTGGGGGAGGAGCAGAGAGAGGGAGACACAGAATCCAAAGCAGGCTCCAGGCTCTAAGGTGTCAGCACAGAGCCCAACACAGGGCTCGAATTCACGAGCCATGAGATCATGACCTGAGTCGAAGTCCTTTATATATGTAAAGGATTCATTTGTGATATATATTAATTATACATTAAAATATAAATTGCAGCTATTATTAACTAAACTGTTTAAGCATTTTAAAAGCATATAGCCTTTTTTCAGTTACTACATTTTTCTTGACCCTAGGGATACAAATTTAGGTAGGACCAAATTCCTACTCTTCGTGACCATAAGATTTATTGTGTATATACACACATAGATAATTTTAACATAACATTGTAAATAAATTGCAGACTTATGTACGAATTCCTAAGCCAGCAAAGGAATTCTTAAGTTATCCTGGGTTGAGGTGGGTTGGTAGAGAAAGATTAGAGTAAATTTCAAGGAAAATGATGATCCAGAATTGAATATTGCATGAGCAAGAGTTAGCCAAAAAATGATTAAATTCATCTATCCACTTTCCACATTTCCATGTTTACTGCCACTATCTAGCCAATATCCCCCTGTACTTGTATTCTTTAAAAAGCTTTTTAGTCTCTTGCCTCCCTACAAGTGATTATTTCTATGTCTGCCAAAAAGAGATTATATTGTTAAAATGTAAATAAGACAATGCCTCTACCTTATATGTTTTCCAATAGCTGGAACTTAAAATAGTATCCAAAAGTTTTATGCCCTACATAATGGCCTAAAATATTCTTTTGTTTTAATTTATTTTTTTAATTTATATCCAAGTTAGTTAGAATAGAACGTAACAATGATTTCAGGAGTAGATTCCTTAATGCCCCTACCCATTTAGCCCATCCCCCCTCCCCAAACCCCTGCAGTAACCCTCTGTTTGTTCTCCATATTTAAGAGTCTCTTATGTTTGTCCCCCTCCCTGTTTTTATATTATTTTTGCTTCCCTTCCCTTATGTTCACCGGTTTTGTATCTTTAAGTCCTCATATGAGTGAAGTCATATGATATTTGTTTTTCTCTGACTAATTTTGCTTAGCTTAATACCCTCTAGTTCCATCCAAGTAGTTGCAAATGGCAAGATTTAATTCTTTTTGATTGCTGAGTAATATTCCATTATATATATACCACCTCTTCTTTATCCATTCATCCATTGATGGAGATTTGGGCTCTTTCCATACTTTGGCTATTGTTGCTAGTGCTGCTATACACATTGGGGTGCATGTGTCCCTTCGAAACAGCATACCTGTATCCCTTATAGATATCTAGTAGTGGGATTGTTGGGTCATAGGGTAGTTCTATTTTTAATTTTTTGAGGAACCTCCACACTGTTTTCCACGGTGGCTGCACCAGTTTGCATTCCCACCAGCAGTGCAAAAGAGATCCTCTTTCTCCGCATCCTCACCAATATCTGTTGTTGCCTGAGTTGTTAATGTTAGCCATTCTGACAGGTGTGAGGTGGTATCTCATGTGGTTTTGATTTGTATTTCCCTGATGATGAGTGATGTTGAGCATTTTTTCATGTGTCAGTTGGCCATCTGGATGTCTTCTTTGGAGAATTGTCTATTCATCCCTTTTGTCCATTTCTTCACTGTATTATTTGTATTTTGGGTGTTGAGTTTGGTAAGTTTGTTATAGATTTTGGATACTAACCCTTTATCTGATATGTCGTTTGCAAATATCTCCCATTCTGTCGGTTGCCTTTTAGTTTTGCTGATTATGTCCTTCACTATGCAGAAGCTTTTTATTTTGATGAGGTCCCAATAGTTCATTTTTGCTTTTGTTTCCCTTGCCTCTGGAGACGTATTGAAACGTTTCCCTTGCCTCTGGAGATGTCTGGAGACGTTTTGCTTTTGTTTCCCTTGCCTCTGGAGACGTGTTCCCTTGCCTCTGAAGACAAGTTTCCCTTGCCTCTGGAGACGTGCCTCTGGAGATATGCTGCATCCAAGGTCAAAGAGGTTTTTGCCTGCTTTCTCCTTGAGGATTTGATGGCTTCCTGACTTACATTTAGGTCTTTCATTCATTTTGAGTTTATTTTTGTGTACGGTGTAAGTAAGTGGTCCAGGTTCATTCTTCTGCATGTCGCTGTCCAGTTTTCCCAGCACCACTTGCTGAGGAGACTGTCTTTATTCCATTGGATATTCTTTCCTGCTTTGTCAAAGATTAGTTGGCCATGTGTTTGTGGGTCCATTTCTGGGTTTTCTATTCTGTTCCACTGATCTCAGTGGCTGTTTTTGTGCCAGTACCATACCGTCTTGATGGTTTTAGCTTTGTAATACAGCTTTGAAGTCTGAGATTGTGATGCCTCCTGCTTGGTTTTCTTTTTCAAGATCGCTTTGGCTATTTGGGGTCTTTTGTGGTTCCATACAAATTTTAGGATTGTTTGTTCTAGCTCTGTGAAGAATGCTGGTGTTATTTTGATAGGGATTGCATTGAATATGTAGATTTCTTTGGGTAGTATTGAAATTTAAGCAATATGTGTTCTTCCTATCCAGGAGCATGGAAACTTTTTCCATTTTTTTGGTGCCTTCTTCAATTTCTTTCATACGCTTTCTATAGTTTTCAGTGTATAGACTTTTCACCTCTTTGGTTAGGTTTATTCCTAGGTATTTTATGGTTTTTGGTGCAGTTGTAAATGGGATTGATTCCTTGATTTCTCTTTCTGTTGCTTCATTGCTGGTGTATAGGAATGCAACTGATTTCTGTGCATTGCTTTTATATCCTGCAACTTTGCCGAATTCATGGATCAGTTCAAGCAGTTTTTTGGTGGAATCTTTTGGGTTTTTTGTATAGAGTATCATGTCGTCTACGAAGAGTGAAAGTTTGACCTCCTCCTGGTCGATTTGGATGCCTTTTATTTCTTTGTGTTGTCTGATTGCAAAGGCTAAGACTTCCAATACTATGTTGAATAACAGTGGTGAGAGTGGACATCCCTGTCTTATTCTTGACCTTAGCGGGAAAGATCTCAGTTTTTCCCCATTGGGGATGATATTAGTGTTGGGTCTTTCATATATGCCTTTATGATCTCGAGGTATCATCTTTCTATCCCTACTTTCTTGAGGATTTTTATCAAGAAAGGTTGCTGTATTTTGTCAAATGCTTTCTCTGAATCTATCGAGAGGATCATGTGGTTATTGTCCTTTCTTTTATTGATGTGATGAATCACATTGATTGTTTTGCAGATATTGAACAAGCCCTGCATCCCAGGTATAAATCCCACTTGGTCCTGGTGGATAATTTTTTTAATGTATTGTTGGACATGGTTGGCTAATATCTTGTTGAAGATTTTTGCATCCATGTTCATCAGGGAAATTGGTCTATGGTTCTCCTTTTTAGTGGGGTCTTTGTTTTGGAATCAAGGTAATGCAGGCTTCATAGAAAGAGTTTGGAAGTTTTCCTTCCATTTCTATTTTTTGGAACAGCTTCAAGAGAATAGGTGTTAACTTTACCTTAAGTGTTTGGTAGAATTTCCCTGGAAAGCCATCTGGCCCTGGACTCTTGTTTGTTGGGAGAATTTTGATTATGAATTTCAATTTCTTTACTGGTTATGGGTCTATTCAAATTTTCTATTTCTTTCCGTTTCAGTTTCTTCCTGTTTCAATTTTATTGGTATATAATTGCTCATAATATTTTCTTATTAGTATTTTTGTTTCTGCTGTATTGGTTGTGATCTCTCCTCTTTCTTTCTTGATTTTATTTATTTGGGCCCTTTTCTTTTTCTTTTTGATCAAACTGGCTAATGGTTTATCAAGTCTGTTAATTGTTTCAAAGAGCCAGCTTCTGGTTTCATTGATCTGTTCTACCATTTTTTTGGTTTCCATAGCATTGGTTTCTGCTCTAATCTTTATTATTTCCTGTCTTCTGCTGGTTTTGGATTTTATTTGTTGTTCTTCTCCCCTTTCTTTAAGATGTAAGGTTAGGTTGTGTATCTAAGACCTTTCTTCCTTCTTTAGGAAGACCTGGATTGCTATATACTTCCCTCTTATGACCACCTTTACTGCATCCCGGAGGTTTTGGGCTGTGGTGTTATCATTTTTGTTGGCTTTCATGTACTTTTTAATTTCCTCTTTAACTTCGTGGATAGTCCATTCATTCTTTAGTAGGATGATCTTTAGTCTCCAAGTCTTTACAAATTTTTTCTTGTGGTTGATTTCGAGTTTCATAGCGTTGTGGTCTGAAAATATGCACATATGACCTCAATTGTTTTGTACTTGTTGAGGGCTGATTTGTGTCCCAGTATGTGATATATTATGGAGAACGTTCCATGCACACTGGAGAAGAATGTATATTCCAACGCTGTAGGATGAAATATTCTGAATATATCTGTTAAGTCCATCTGGTCCAGTGTCATTCAAAGCGTTGCTTCCTTGTTGATTTTCTGTTTAGATGATCTGTCCATTGTTGTAAGTGGGGTGTTGAAGTCCCCTACTATTATGGTATTATTATCAATGAGTTTCTTTATGTTTGTGATTTATTGATGTATATATTTGGGTGCTATCACATATGGAGCATAAATGTTTACAATTGTTAGGTCTTCTTCGTGGATAGACCCCTTAATTATGATATAATGCCCTTCTTCATCTCTTGTTACAGTCTTATTTTAAAGTCTAGATTGTCTGATATAAGATTGGCTACTCCAGCTTTCTTTGGTCTACCATTAGTATGATAGATGGTTCTCCATCCTCTTACTTTCAGTCTGAAGGTGTCTTTAGATCTAAAGTGGGTCTCTTGTAAACAGCATACAGATGGATCTGGTTTTCTTATTCGTTCTATTACCCTATATCTTTTTATTGGAGCATTTAGTCCATTGATGTTTAGAGTGAGTACTGAAAGATATGAATTTATTGCCATTATGTTTCTTGTAGAGTTGGAGTTTCTAGGGGTGTTCTCTGGTCCTTTCTAGTCTTTGTTGCTTTTAGTCTTTTCTCCCCTCAGAGTGCCCCCTTAAAATTTCTTGCAGGGCTGGTTTAGTGGTCATGAACTCCTTTAAATATGTTTGTCTGGGAAACTTTTAATCTCTCCTATTTTGAATGACAGGCTTGCTGGAGAAACAATTCTTGGCCGCATGTTTTTCTGATTCAGCACATTGAACATATCTTGCCACTCCTTTCTGGCCTGCCAAGTTTCTGTGGATAGGTCTGTTGGAAACCTGATCTGTCTTCCCTTGTAGGTTAAGGACTTTTTTTCCCTTGCTGCTTTCATGATTCTCTCCTTGCCTGAGTATTTTGTGAATTTGACTATGATATGCCACGTTGATTGTTGATTTTTATTGAATCTACTGGGAGTCCTCTGTGCTTCCTGGATTTTGATGCCTGTGTCTTTCCCCACGTTAGGAAAGTTTTCTGCTATGATTTGCTCATATAACCTTTCTACCGCTTTTTCTCTTTCTTCATCTTCTGGGACCCCTATGATTCTGATGTTGTTCCTTTTTAATGAGTCACTGATTTCTCTAATTCTTTTTTTTTTTTTTTGATTTCTCTAATTCTTAAATTGTGTTCTTTTGCCTTAATCTCCCTCTTTTTTTCTGCTTCATTATTCTCTATAAGTTTGTCCTGTATATTGCTGATTTACTGCTCTGCCTCATCCATCCCTGCCACCGTGGCATTCATTTAAGATTGCAGCTCAGTTACAACATTTTCTATTTCCTACTGACTAGCTTTTCCTTCTTTTCAACCTGGCCAGTATTCTTGTCGTGATTCTAAATTCTGGTTCAGACATCTTGCTTGTATCTGTGTTGATTAGGTCCCTGACTGTCGTTTCTTCCTGCTCTTTCTTTTGTGGTGAATTCCTTAATTTTGTCATTTTAAAGGAAGAAAAGGAATAAATAAGGTAAAAAAATTAAAATTAAAACTTTAAAAGCAACACACAAACACACACAAGTCAAATAAATGATGCTAGATCCTAGATTTGCTTTTGTCTGGTTGTTGAAAGGAGCTTGATAGATTAGAGAAAAGGTGGGGGGAGAAAAAAAAGGAAAATGTTTGAAAATATGAAAAATGAACACAATGAAATAGAATAACATGAAATGATGGACACAAAGTAGAATTTGAAAAATTTACAAAAATAAAAAATATACTAGAAAAAAGTAAAAGAAAAATATTTTTTATAGAAATTGAAAATAAAAATAATTTTTTCCTCTTTCAATATTCAAGAAAAATAAAAGAAATGAAAAAGAAAAAAATAAGAAAATTTAATAGATAGACAAGTGAACAGACTGAAATACGATTGAAATTACATCATTTTCCCCTAGAAGTCAAACTGTGAAGCACTTTATAGTCCATAAACTAAGCAGGCAAAGAGACTTGTGGTGTTGGCCCAGCTGGCCCAGTTTGGTGAGGCTTAGCGTAACGGCTCCATTCTCCACTAGATGGAGAATGCTGCTTAGCTTACTGGGGTGGATTCTTGTAGTGCTTGTAGGTGAGTATGCACATGCATGGGAGGTGTGAAAATGGCGTCCCCCAGCTACCCAGTCTCTAGTATCAGAATTCTGTTCTCCCCGATCAGCAATTGCACACTTGTCCTTTGTCTCCAGCTTCCATCCACTCCCCGCCTTTACACTGTCTGTGACCAAGCCATCATTTTGCCAGGAGGCACCTCCCTCCTGAGTTTTATCTCTGATGTGGCTGTTGGTTTCCCAACCCCTCACTTCTGAGGGACTGTAGCTTTGATCTGCTCAGAACTTCTGTGGGAGGTTCTCACTGAGCAATGGCTGGGTGCTAGTCACACCCAGCAACGTTTGCGTGACTGTGCTGCTGTCGATGCCCAGAGACTGTGGCTGGGTGCCAGCCCACCCCAGAAAAAGTTCACACAATCGTGTAGCAGCAGCGTTTCAGGGATTATGGAAAATCACAACACACATCTGGCACGAGGCTTCACCCTTAGCAACCTTGTTCTAGCGTCAGTGAATGTGGCTGTTCTCTGGGGTCTGCTGGGACCTTTGTGGGGTGGCTGCACAGGCTCTACCACAATCCTCCCAGCAGGGGAACTGTCTCTCCCCATGTGGCCCGAGGACCACACGGACCTCACTCTGCTCCTGGGGATTTGCTCTTCCCACCAGAGCACCATCAGGTATTGAGCTGCAGAATTTCAGACTCTGTGCTCCCCCAATTTTTAGAGTCTTAATGGAATTTAAACCCTCTCTTTTCTCCTTTCTCCATTGTTAGTTCAGTCCCTGTGGCTGTTTCCACTTTTCCACTTTCTCTCCAGCTGCTTTCAGGGGTGGTGGGGGCATGCTTTCCCATACTGTCTCCCCATCTCCATCCTCTCTCCGCAAGCAAAAGCAGCTTCCTACCCTCTGCAGCTTCTCTCTCCCCCAATTCACCTCTCCATGCCATGTACCTTCTGAGTTCTGTGGTTCAGGTTGTGAAGATTGTTGTTAATCCTCAAATCAGTTTTCTAGGTGTGCAGGATGGTTTAGTATTGATCTGCCTGTATTTCATGGATGCAAGATGCAAAAAAAAAAAAAAAAAAAAAAAAAAAAAAAAAAAAAACTTCCATGCTGTTCTCCCATTTTCCAGAGATTTCAAAATTTTTAAAAAGATATTTCTTCTAAGAATGAAGGAGAGAGGAAAGATTTCTTGAAGGAAATGTATTTGTGTAAGTAGTCCCGTGGAGCTCTGTCTAAATATATTTGGACTAAATATTCTGAAAAAATATTCTGGACTAAATGTGGACTAAAATATTCTGAAAAAAATATATATATATATGGCCTCTGCCTACTACTCATTTCTTACTATACTCAGGCAATCTGACTTTTGTCCCTCCTCAAAAAGTTAAAACTTGTTTCCCACTTAGAGATTTTATAGTTATTTTTTCCTCTGAATTAATTAATAAGTTTCTTATGTCTGATTTTAGAAGGTTTTAAAATATGCCTCCCACCCTCTTTTTCTTGGCATTCTTTCTATAGATAGATCAGTGCCTTGGCCCTCTGAGTCAAGGGGCTTGTGTGACCGATAGAGTGTACCAGAAGTGCTGCTGTATGACATCTGAGGGTTTTTAGGCTGGAGCACTCATACTTAGCTCTTGAGCTTTCAGGTAATAAGTCCAATTATTGTGATAATGCATTGCTTTGAGGAAGCCAAGACACATGGAGAATCAGCATGATTCTTATGTAAGAATCAGCAATAGTGGTCTTCAAGTCCTCCCAGACCAGGTATCATAAATATGAGTGAATCTTTAAACCACTGCAGCTTTCAGACATCCAGCCATCCCTAACCTCTGAGCCTTTCAGGTTGAGGCCTGAGATGTGAAGCACAGGTCAGATCATCCCAGTATGCCATGTCTGAATTTTCCACAAAATTTGTTTGCATAAAAAATATTTTTTAACCTATTACATTTTGAGATAATTTGTTATGCAACAGCAATAACAGGCTCATTATAAATCTTACTGCAATAACACCTCCTCAGAAAAGATTTTATTTAAAGTTGAGCCCCATCACCAAATTTCATTAAACATGATATTCATAGCCATACTATTTACTATAGATGAGGCAAAAAAAAAAAAAAAATAGCCCAACTGTTCGTCTATAATTGAATTATCTGCTGATATACTTGGGATATTATGGGATAATTATACAGCAATTAGAATTGAAGATCTATATTTGCATGCAAAATATCAGTGAATTCTCAAAAAAAGTTGGACAAAAATAATCAAAGCAAAAATACATTCCATGTGATTCTTTTTATTTAAAATTTAAAAAGCGGTAAAATACTTCTTATATTGCTATTTATTGAAAACATGACAAGAGGGTAGCTTTTCGGGTGCTGGTAGTATTGTTATGTGAGTACACAACAAGTTTAAAGTATTGGCCTTCAGCTATTTCCTCTTTTATAATATATTATTTTGTTTTTATAATATAAATTATTGAGAATTATCTGGTATTATCCAATTAATTATTCATTTATGATTTCTTGTTACCCTACTAGCATGCATTGAAGGCCAGAATTAGTCTGTCCTGTTTATTTTTATAAAATATTTGTCAGTTGAATTGAATTAGTATCAAGCTATATAATATTAATATTGTATAATCCTTTGTAAATTATTTTTTATGATTCCATTATATTATTTATATCAATTTAGAAACATTTAAGAGGAAGAGCTATTTGAAGTGACTCATGGTAGATTCTGCAATTGAATTCAAGAGTATTTAACCTTTAAAATCATAAAAACATATTGCTAAAAATTACCATGTCATATCCCAATTAAACAGAGAGAAATCATTATTTTATGTTAAAATTCCAAGTTTTAAAAGCAATATCACAAACTGGAACTTCTTCAGAGGAAAATAACTAGAAAATTAAAACAACTCCAGAACATATGCTGTGCAAAAAATTTGAAGGTTATTAACTCTCACTTGTAACTCTATCTCCTGTTTGTGCCTCTATAGATTCTGCTTTTAAAAAGCATGGCAGAGTTTTCTGTTTCTTCCCCTAGACAGAAAATCCAAAGTTATTTACTAATTCAACTATTCATTGAACAAAATATTCACCAGACACTTAGTGCTTGAACTTTGATCTGTCTCCTCATGTCAGGAAGCATCTTGGAGAGAACACTGGACTCTGCTTGGTTTCCTTCTCCTTTATACTCTTTTTTTTTAATATTTATTTTTGAGAGAGAGACAGAGCATGAGCAGGGGAGGAGCAGAGAGAGAGGGAGACAGCATCAGAAGCAGGCTCCAGGCCCTGAGCCGTTAGCACAGAGCCTGACGTGGGGCTCGAACTCATGAACCGCGAGATCATGACCTGAGCAGAAGTCGGACGCTCAACCGACTGAGCCACCCAGGTGCCCCATCCTTCTCCTTTACACTTTTGACAGTGCCTCTAAGCTATAGATTGGGACAAAATTAAGACACACTTTGTTTATTTCCTTTCTCTCAGGGATTAAAGTCCTGTGGTGTCTTTCTAATGTGTAAAAACAGTTTTTTTAGTTGTCGGGTACCCATTATTATATTATGGTTGGGTACAGAATCATGACCAGAGTGTTAAATGAAAGATATATATATATATATATATATATATATGTATATATATATATATATATATATATTTCATTTATATAATGTCCATGTCTATCCGTAAATTGCAACCTTCAGGAGAATAGAGTCCTACCCATTTTTTTAAATAAAAACAAACATACCAACAACAACAAAAAAAACACTTCTTAACTTGCATCTTGCACACTGCCTAAGGAGTGAAAAGTAAACATTTGCTGAATAAATGACTGAAGAAACTGACTATATATCCAAAGAATTATCAATTTCACACCATCATTCATTTGGTTGTCACAAGCACATATACTTAAAGAGGATAAATAGTGCATATAGATATTCCCTACATTTGTTAGGTACCAAGATTCACCTTGCTACAAAGCAAAGGAAATTAATATTTTTCCTGTCACATTTACAGTTTTATTTAATTCCACAAAACCCTGTTTAAAATTACCATACACAAAAATGAGAGTCATAGAGTATAAGTCATTTGTCAAAATTTGTACAATTGGTAAGTGTCAAGATGTCAAGATGAACTTATTTCTTTTTGTTTTTACATGAAAATTATCTTCAAAATTATCTCCTACTACATTGGCATGATTTGGTGTATAAAATATACCATTCATTGCTTTGTACTCTTCTTGTGAGAAAAGTTATTTTTTCACATGTTCATTATTTCTTAAGACTAGCATATTGTTTGAATGTAAATGTATTCATTAGATACATTTATAATTATTTTTCCAACCATATTGCAATTATTTGAATGGCAAGAATCATTCTTTAATACTTACATACTTACATGTGTGTGACATATAAGTAATTAATATGTATTTATTAACTGATTATGTAGCATTAGGTTATAGCTGTTATGCTATCAATTCATCATTACTATATATACTTATGCAATAAATTATATATCTTTGCAATACAACTCATAAAATTCCACCCCCCCCCTCTAAAAAAAAAAAAAAAAAAAAAAGAAGAAGAAGGAAAAGAAATGTCTTATGTACTTAAACCAGAGAGACTCACCGGTATACCATGTATGAATAGAACACACATTCTTTTGTTTCTTTTTTTTTAAGTTTTTATTTAAATTTCAATTAGTTAACATACAATGTAATAATAGCTTCAGGTGTATAACATAGTGATACAACACTTCCATACAACACCTGGTGGTCATCAGAATTGTACTCCTTAATCCCCACCACCTATTTCACCCACGTCCCCAGCCACCTCTTCAGGTTTTGATATAGCACCTGCCCTGTTTTGCTTTTCTGATCTAGACTGCTTTTATATTTTGTCTACAAAAAGCTCTTCAACTAGCAGAAGTCCTTTGCACCCTAGTGACCACTGTAATTGTACACCATGAGGTTACTAATGCCCAAGGTAAGAGGTCCTGTCTCCCATTGCCCCAAATAACACCTGTTTTGCCTTCCTTTTTTAGCACTGATTATCACTGATGCAAAATTCATGATGAGCCAAGATATGTGTGAGATTTTCTCTACCCATGTGATGGTTTTCTCCTAAATATCTGTCCAGGCTCTTATTCATTTACACACTGGCCTTCCCAATATTGAGTCAGACAAGTGGGAATTACAAAGATATACTGGGAATCTAAGTGCCATTTATATAAACAGAAAGATAGCTGTCAATATGCCATTCTCTGTTTTTCATTGTCTACATTCATTTTCTTGGACTAGCTTTTTTATAAGTGACATAGTCAAAAAATAGAGCAACAGAATAATTTAAAAGTGACAAAGATAGGTGAGTGGGGCTTAGTGTGACTTTTCTTCTCTTATTCAAATATTTCCTTATCTACAAACCAGAGTGAGAAATATCATCCATCAGATTATCTCAATCATGCCATATGATTTAATTAGTTTGTTAATGTAGACTTCTAAATGTGCATACTTCTATCTTACAGGAAAAGTTTATATAAAAGAAGGTATCTGTTTAAATTAACTAAAGTCTTCCGTCAATCTCTGCCCAAATGTGCACAGGAGAACCCTAAAACAAATAGCCTTTATGTGATAGTGCCATGAATTCTGGGGAGAATCGATAAATATTCATTACAATATTAATTGAGCCTTTTGAAGTGAACACACATAGGACACTTCCTGGGTGTCACTTGCTTAAGCTATTCATTTATTGTCAATCCAAGTTTAAAAAATAGGCTTATAAGACAGCTGCAGAACAAAAACACAGTACATGATATAAATACTTGGGGGCTCTTCTAGGCAAAATAAGAGTAGATTTTTGTAGATACTTAGGCATACAAGACTGACTTCAAGAAATCTGTGCACTCTCTAAAACTGTGCATAAATATTTAAGTATAAGTAGGTACTTATGTGCATTTTTCTGAAAAGAAGTTCCATTGTTTTTAAAAAGCCCTCAAAAGGTCATAGATCATTATTCTGTTTCTTTAGTTCTAGATAATCCCATAAAGGTCTATTTCATCAACTTTACATATGTCCTATGTATAATCATGGATCAAAACTAGGACACTTCCATTGTTAATCCTCATCTAAAAATAGGTGAATGGAGAAAGTCTTATTCCATATAACTTCCTGTTTCCAAATCTGTGTTTTCTAGTTATTGGAAAACCTCATGTTGATTTAGTGCGCATACCGTGACTAATATATTTTGCAATATATGGAACCTGCGTAACACTAGGGAGAATAAATGAGGAAATAAAAGAATACAAAGCCACTTTTGAAGTAAACAAATAAATATAGAGAATGAAAACCATTAGAGACATTATGGGCAAGGTTAAAAGTGTAATAAGGCAAATAGATAAAAGTGGGTTTTGCCAAAATATTTATTGAAAACAGAAGATCTCATGTAAAGAAGATATCATGTAACTGTAATTGGTAATAATAAAGAAAAGAGTTGAATAAATGGAACTGAAAACTGTAAACATGTAATAACAGTATGAATAAACTGAATTACTAATACATAAGAAGGATTTCAACAGCACTGTTAAGCATAAGCCTTTATTCAGAGCACTGCAGTGTGAGAACTCTGAAGAAGTGCTCTGCCTTCGGTATGAAAGAGGAACTTTTATAGAAGTTTAGCAGAGGTTCAGCTAATATCGGGCATAGGTGATCAAAATTGGCTTTAGGAAAAGGAAGAACCAACCATTCTGGTGATTATGAGCAATGGTTTATGCAATTGGATTTTATTGAGAGATTTGACTCAGAGTAGTTGTAAGAGGTAGGGTCATGTGCAAGAGGGGCAGGGAGGAGCAGCTGCGGAAGCCAGGGGAATGTGACAGCCACAGTGGGTACCTCTTTTGGTTAACAGGGAGACTAAGTCTCATCACACAACTGCACCTCGGTGTGTTCAGAACTCCAGATCTGCTGCTGATGGCAGTCTAGAACTTGGTGAGAGCTGTCATCATGTCTTCTTGTTACTTTTGTCTTTGCAGTTGCATCTCAATCATGTACCAGTAAGTGGCTATAAGCGTTTAAGTCTCTGGAGAAAAACCAATAATTGACAATAGAGAAAACAAGTATTGACTTGATAATTACCAGAAAGTTTTAGACAATAACCTCTTAGCCAAGGTTCTGCTACTATTGTTATTAAGTAGAATGGTTCTTATCTCTACCCTGAGACCGTAAAGAAGGGAATTTTGATATCTGTAGATTTGCAAAAATTTTCTTTATCCTCCAGATTTATCCAGAGAATCAAGTTTGGAAGAAAAACTTTAAAATCTCATTTTAACAGTAAAAACCCATAAGGCAACATAGTGGGAAAATCATATCCTTAAAGACCAAGTTAAAAAATACAATAAGAATGTAGAATCACAGGGGTGCCTGGGTGGCTCAGTCAGTTGAGCGTCGAACTTCAGCTCAGGTCATGATCTCAAGGTTTGTGAGTTTGAGCCCCGCGTCAGGATCTCTGCTGACAGCTCAGAGCCTGGAGCCTGGTTCGGATTCTGTGTCTCCCTCTCTCTCTGCCCCTAACCCACTCACATTCTGTCTCTGTCTCCCTCAAAAATAAATAAACATTATTTTTTTTTAATTAAAAAAAAAGAATGTAGAATCATGACTTCTGTCATTCGGGGTCTTAATCCAAATGTCTCAGTCAGAAACTTAATATCAACAGTCTGCTGCTTGATCTAAGGTTTGATCTTGTTATTAGACAGGCCTCATATAGATATTGCCGATTTAATGCACGTACCATGACTAATAGAATTGGCTGGATACTTTGTGGTGTATGGAACTCCAGGGAGTTCCAATGCGAGGGAAAGGAAATGAAGAAAATGCTTTCTTGATGCTGATAATTTCCTGAAAAACTTGAGAAATATTCCATTTTAGATCTCCTATTGGCAAAAAATCCAGGAGGCAATGGTATGATATCTCCTTAACTGGGAAACATGAATATAAAAATTGATTTTCTGTGGTTAATAGTACATGATAAAATGTCTTTCTATGAGGTTCAATATTGGTCTTACATTGCTGGTATATACAATAAACCAGGACTCTGAGCCAACATTCATGCAAGGATTCCTGTGATTTATCCTAGGGAGAAGCCGCTGGGACATGTTGATTATATGGTTAGGGATACTGTATTAAATGCCTACTGGTTTATCCATATTTAGCCATATTTGAAAAAGCAGAAGAGGGTGAGCTCCCCAGTTGCATGGGCAGTTCACAAGGTGGTAATCTTGGTGGTTCTTTTGGAGTGGATCTAAGGGTTTTGAGAGCTTGGGGCAAGCAACTAAAATCCCCTGTTTAGTTTTGTAAGTTTCAGCTTCAATAGGTCATATACTCATTCTATTTTCTCTGGAGACTTACGGTAATAGGGATAGGGATACTTCTGGGTTAAGGACAGAGCCTCACAGAGTTTCTTTATTATTGTTTCAAAAAATTGAATTCCTTTCTCAATATACAAATGAATAAATAGTTCTCAATATTTCTATTGTCAGAACAGTTGCTTTAGTCAGGGAAACACCTTTTGGCCACCAGAAAACAAAGATACTGAAATGGAAATTGAAAAATATAAGGAAGTTTGTATCTGAAAAAAACCCATTTTGGATATTCAAAAGGCTTATATATTTTACTTCCTGTCCATGTCCAATCTACATAGTGTTCTCAGGACCGTGTGCTTGAAAGGTGAGACCTGCTCCAGGGACATTATTTTCACTTATTGAAATTTTCCCACCAATGTTTATTTATGATTGTTCTTATTTTTTTTTTCCTTTCCACAGCAGAAAGGAAAGTAACTTCATTGAGAGACATTATTTTAGCATCTTTGAGCAGACCAAGTAGTAGTCTTATTGCCACCAAAGACCATCAGGTTGAAACAAACCATGTGATATTTTTCTGTCTGGTATTGGAGAGTCAAGTGCTTGAGATTAGTATTCACTCAAGACTCAAGAGCCAGTAGTCAAGAGTTAGCCAGAACCTTTATTTTTGAACTTTGTGGATAGCATGAAGCTTATATAGCATAAGAATTATTTAAAGAAGTGTCTTTTGCTTCATGAGTCAGCTGTATAGTATGTGACTCGCACTTATTATAGCCAATGCCTTTGGAGGACACATCTAGTAGGACTTTTACATGATTGTGGTATTTAATAGAGGTAGCACCTGCAACTAAGAGGCTGTGATGGTGCCCCTGTGTGGCTCAGTCAGACAAGCATCTGACTCTTGATTTTGGTTCAGACCATGATTTCACAGTTTCATGAGATTAAGCCCTGCATTGGGTTCCAGACTGACAGCACAGAGCCTGCTTGGGATTTTCTCTCTCCCTGTCTTTCTGCCACTCCCCTACTCCTACTCACTCCTTCTCTCTCTCTCTGTCTCTCTGTCTCTCTCTCTCTCTCTCTGTCTGTCTCTCAAGATAAATACATATTTTTTTTTTTAAAGAGGCTGTGTTGTTTCTAAAGCATAGTAAAATCATTACCTACCTGAAGGGATTATCTGATAGCTGTATAGACATTTGCTCTCTATTCTCTAGTTAACTGATGGCCTTACTAAAAGCTACAGCATGACAAACCACTACAGATTTGGTCCCTGGAAAGCTGGATTCAAGAAATTTGAGTTTTTTGTATTTTAAAATCCAGATTAAAAACCTCCATGTTCAACTTTCAAACAGAAGGTATCCAAAAGCAATTCTAAATCTGATTTCTCTAAAAAGATTTCAGGGAGGTTTGGAGCTGAAATAACTCCTGATAAGTGCATGAATGTCTCAAGTCATACCATCTACTGAGAAGGAAAAATTATCTGAAAAGTTTAGAATCTTACAGCAATGGATGAAAATATGTATAGGGAGGAGAAGAAAGATTTTGTAGGAGTTCAGTCTAGTAGAAGGAAAATGTGTGAATGGTATGATTGCTGCAATTGTGCCTAAATAAGAAGGTAAGCTTTTGCTATAGGATCAATAAACAATGTGTCTCTGATTTGTATTGTCCTGTTGAGATAGAACATAAAATCTTATCATGGTCTTTCATGTACAAATGGAAAGAAAGTTTCGTATCAATGGGGAAACTCAAGAATAAGGGAGTTTTAAAAGGAAGGGTTTTATATTACAAAATATAACCTTTAATAAGTTTGTCCAGGGAAAGACATAGTTGTGTCAATTTTTGTCAGGTCATATATCAAGCTAGCTAATTAGAAAAAAGTTAGGCATCCAATATCAACAGTATCCTATGACCAGTATCCTAACAGTACCCTACTGAAAAACTATCCAAGGAGCTTTTGGTAATTAGCCAAAAAAGTCAAGAATAGCATTTAATCTTTGAAAAAGAAACACTACACTATTTTTGACAGGGGACACATAGACAATGGGTGCCAATTCTTCAACAGTCTTGTTTTAAATGAGAATGGGGCCAGTTTCAACAAATGACCAGTCAGATCAGTTCGGATCCATAATGGCTCATGATCCTTTGTGTGTTTCATACCTTCTTTCTTTGGCCTTGATGCTCTCATGGCCAGATTTCTGACATATATTTTCTATAGAAAATAATCAGTTTGAGACAGTATTAAACTATAGTCTGGTGATTATTTTCCTGGCTGTTTCAGAAAGAGGCCTTCTTGTCTGTATTTACTAGTAGTATGCTGTAGGCAAAATAGATCTATGCTAAAAAGATTCAGCAAATAGCAAAGCATATCGCTATTGAGAAAGCCCAGAGAGGCTGACGAAGTGATTGAGACAAATGCAGAGTCTGAGGGTCATTTGAGACTCCTACTTCTAAAATATGTTTGCTACTCCAAGGACACATGATACAAAAATAATAAGACTTATGGTAGAGAGGCTAGACAGTATCAAATAGAAATAAAACATTTTGTATTTGCAGTTGCATCAAAATGTCTCCCTTTTTTATTAAGGGAAACAGTGGGCTGACCAGAGCAACTCATTCCTCAGAGAGATGTCATTCTGTCACACAGAGTTTGTCCTTTGTCTACTCAGAGTCTGTCTTTCAAGTGAAGGGAGAATAATTGTTCTTTTGGTGACCATTTCCTTTACAAAAACCGCAGGTATATTTGTCTTTCCTGGTTTAGACATGGACATGTGTTCATGTAAATGCTTAATAAGAAGACCAATTAATTGGAGTTTAATGTTTTTTTTTTTCTTTCTAAATCAAAGTGTGTTCAAGTGCTGAGCAATCTCTTGATGTTTCAGCATTAAGACCATCCACAAAGGTCGGTAGGCCAGTTATAAGGTTTCCTCTCTGAATGAGAGTGGAATAATCTCTGAAGGTGGAAGTGAAATAGCCTTTAAAACCTGGAAGCTACACTTCTTTCCTTTATAGAATTGGATATTGATTAATCAATATTGACAGCAAAAATCTCAGTGTCAGATACTGAAGTAGTCTTCTACTTTTATACTTTTTATATCCATGCTTTGATACATATATATTTGATGTCATTTGGGTTTCAATCCATCCTGTCTTCCTTAACCAACTTTTTTTTTTTCATAATTCTTTTGCCTATAAGATGATGGATTCAATTCAAGACTTGTTATAAGCTGCTAGAACAATCCTATATTCTACTGTGAACTTTCATTGTTTCTCATGAGGGGTTGGAAAGTTTCAACTAAATTATACAAATCTAGGTTTCATGTTTGACCAAATTATGAGAAGTCAAGAGGAAATATTACCCAATGAAAGGGTGTGTGGAGGAAGTGGAGAGAGGGTCCATGAAACTACTGAAGGAGCTGAAAATACAAAGCAATGGTGTAGGAGGCAGAATTCTAGGTGGCCCACATGATTCATGATGTTACTTCTGTGATTACATCATTTTACATGGCAAGTGCGATTTTGCAGATGTAACTGAGGGACTGATCAGTTAACTTTAAGATAGGGAGAGTGTTAGGGTGGGCCTCACCTAATTACAGGAGCTCTTGAAAATAGATAATGGTCTTTGGCAAGTGACAGAAGGGAAAATCAGAGACATTTGAAGCTTGAGAGAGAGAGTGTGATATCGCTGGGTTGGAGATGGAAGGCACTTTGAGAAATGAATGTTGGTGCCTCTGGAAGCTGAGAACAGCCTCCAGCTGATAGCCAGCAAGGAAATGGGGACCTCATTCCTTTGACTGTAAGGAACAAATTCTTCCAGTAGCCTGAATGACCTTGGGAATGAACTCTTCCCTTAAGCTTCCAAATTAAAGTGAGGCCTGGCAGACAATTTGACTTTGGCCTTGTCAGATCATAGACAGAGGACCAGTGGAGCCCACCTGGGCTTCTTACCTCATATCAATGCAATAATAAATAGATGTTGTTTTAGGTTGATAAGTATGTGGTATTTTGTCATGCAGTAATAGAAAATTAATATGAATGGAGAAGGAAAAGTTGAGATATAAGGGACTTGATAGATGACCAGCCTGGAGTTGAATCAGAAGAAAGAAAGGAGAGTTTGAGTTCTGATTTTATATTTTTCATATTTATTAACTCTTTATAAGGAGTCTTTCAGGGAAGCAATGTTAGAACTTTCCTGTCTTTTAGAAGCCTCCTCATATCAAAAAATAATCATGCTTTTTATGGAATAATTAGTCTTTGAACCCTTTAAATTTAAGATGTGACATACGTGAATTACTTTAATCTCAAATTCCCCAAGTGGCCATTGAAATTCTAAATCGTTGTTGGTAAAATGCTATAACAGCTTCAATATTTAGTGCTGCGGCACCATAACATTTGTATGAGTAAGATGCTGGACACTGAACGGGAGTTTCATTGGCTGACTATTGACCATCTATATTAAAATAAAAAGAACCAAAAAGAGATAAGAAGATTCCCTTAAGCTCAGTTCAACAGTCACTTTATCCATAACAAGCCCTAAATAGTGAAAATGATTAAATCAAGAGACCTACCATAAGAACTCTAAAGAGAAAGAGTCAAGTTGAGGTAGTATTCAACAGAATGATGTGGAGCACTGATTAAAAGATCTGAGAAAGGACGATATATAGGTCCTGTGCACATTAGCTTTGAAGAAACGATCTTAGCTGAGAAGCGGCAGATCCAGTCCCCCCTTCCAAGTCATATCAAAATCTGCAGAAGCAACATTAATTAGAGCACTTCTAGGCAGAAACTTTAATTTCAAATGCCAAGGCCTCACCATAGCCCAGAAAGATTGGTCTCCCTTGGAGAAGAAAGGTAGACTTTAGCCAGAGGGAGCTGCTGTAGCTCAGCCAGTTTCCACAGTAGTTGTTTAAAAACAGTGTCCGTAAGGGGGTGGATTGTTTTTGCAATTTAGCACCTTTTGTTTTGGCCATTTGGGTTTGGCAAAAAAGTGGAAGATGGGGAGGAATAGTTGTGGGGCCAAAGGTGACCCAAGAGTCATGCTGGAAATGTTTAAGTCTGTCAGGATCTTTCACAAGTAAAAAGTTCATACATATTCCAGGGAAAAAGTTATGTGACTAATTTACAAAGAATATATATCACAAGCACACTGACAAAACCAAACCTATCTTTTTCTCCCTTTTTGTTTCTTTCGAATATATGAATAAACTTTATCTGGAATACAGCCCATGAAATATTGAGGTTAATTAATTTGGCTTAGGTTAACATGAGGCCAACTTGTCATTTATTTTTCTTTTAGCTTCTACATGATTGGAGGGTTTATTACAAAGTATTGATCACTGTTAAAGCAATAACATTAAAATTATATTGATAGATATAATATTTTATAAAATGATTTAGTCAATAAATGATGCCTAATTATGTTATTTTTATTTTAGTCTTTCTTATTAACTTTATCACTTTTATACATTTTAAAATATTTTTTCATTTATATTTTTTGGCCTTTATTTCCACATTCTTTTAATGAAATCTTTTCCATCTCTGCTGTTGTCAATAATGGAAAGTTAGAATTTTAGTTCTTCATAAGTAGAGATTGCATGGAAATAGGCAGAGCTTCTGAAACTGATGTACATCTTACATATATTATAAAAGCACATGTAACAGTATAATTCCATAATCCATTTCTGGGAGAAAGTAGCAGTATATTCATAGGCTTCCCTGTGGTAACAATGGGAATTCTTCTCTGATGTCTACAGGCATGGAAAATTAAAATGCCTAAAAAAAAACATGATTTGTACCCTTAAAGATAGATTTCCTCTAATGAATACTGATCCAGTCTAAAAATGCTGCTCTCTTGCTCTCCTTTCAACTAAATTTTATTGTTTTATATAAAAAGAAGGCATTTTTGTCATTAAAATAGAAAAAAAAAACAATGAAAATAGGAAGGATTTGCATTTTGGAAATAGTTTTTTTTTTTTTTTTTCTGAATACATGAAAAGCAAATGTGCCTCCTCACCACTTTTGTTGAAAATCAATTTACTCTAAGAATTTTCTTTGTTGAACATTCATATTTCATAGACCTTTTACTCAGTGTTTTCAGAACTTTGGGGATAATAAAGGGTGGTGAAAATAAACGTTTGGATGAAATGAATTAGAGGCAAAGGAAATAAAAATAGGGTGAATTTATAAAATTCTTAAAAATGAGCATGGCACTTAAAGATGAATGAAAACTTATGAAATCATTCCTTGTTAAATGCACACACACACATTTAAAGAAAAAAAATCATATTTTTACCAAATTGCCCTATTTACCAAGTTGGTATTTTTATTGAATTAAAAAATTAAAAAAAAAAACTAAAAGCCTATTGTTTTGTTTTGTTTTTATTTTTTTAATGTTTATTTATTTTTGAGTGAGTGAGAGAGACAGAGCACTAGTGGGAGAGGGACAGAGAGAGGGAGACACAAAATCTGGAGCAGGCTCCAGGCTCAGAGCTGTCAGTGCAGTGCTTGATGCAGGGCTCGAACCCAGGAACCCAGAGATTATGATCTGAGTAGAAGTTGAATGCCTAACCCACTGAGCCACCCAGGCACCCCAGTTATGCCTCTTGTTAAACCGCACTGTAACTTAATTAAACTTTTAACATATTAACTATTTCTGGTAGTGTTAATTTCCTTCCAAGCACTTAATATTTGTTTAAGATCTGGTGTCAGCCATCTTAGTATCTGCATGGATAATTTAACATTAATTCAGTATCAGTATGCTCAAAACTGACTAAATAATATATTAGCAACACTTCATGCTATCACTTCTACAAGGGCGTACTACACATCAAATTAAGGCAAGAGACATACTGGGAGGAAAATTCATATTAAAGGAGTATTTGGATTTTACTTTGACTCTATTGCCCTTTCAATTTTCAGTAAATCACCCAAACTACTTGTTTCCATGTAGTGTGTAAATTGTATAAGATTCTCCATTTGTGAATTCTTGAATCATAAAATAGAATACCTTCAGATTTCTCATGAATACCATTCAGATTAGTAAAGGTGCTTTGGAAGTTACCTCCCCTAGTTTTATTTTTTGACTTAAAAGTTTCATTTTAGTGAGCTCTGTTCTTAAATTAACTAATGTGAAAGTAAGATAGGTTTTAATGAATGATTATATAACTTTTTGCTGGAAAAGAAACAGTGAGATACTGGGTCATTTTTTCCCCCATTACAGAAGAGCCCTTATCATCTCTGGTAAGTGGAACAGAGACTACCTTGGATAATCAAAACTTACTTAATAAGAAATGACTAGGCTGCTCCTTCTCAGAGAAAGCTGAAGATACATGATGACAATTGGTATCAGGGATACTTCAAAGAATATTGTAGTTTAAAGGGGCTACTTACATGTTATCAAAACTAAAGGAAAAATATCATAAGTGGGATGTGTCACATATAATTTGTCTTTGTTGGTACCAACTTTCAAAAATGTGAACAATCCCAAAGCTTGTTCAGACCAATTATCTCTAGCATATTTTCTGTCATTAACAGACTTTGATGCATTTTTATTGCATGTTTTATGCATTTTATGCATTAATAGACTTCTATGAATTTTTATGCACTTTTAAGGACTTTTAGCCTTTAATGGAACTTCACATACTTTCACATGTATTTTTGTCATCACAAGCATTTGCTTCTGATACACACATAGGTAACCCCGACATAAAGCAGGACGAAGGAACCAGAGACGAATTGCTGCAGAATCACTCCCGGCACCACCAACAAACACGCAAAAAGCTTGACTTTGAAAGCAAGCCTTTGCTTCTGGATCTCTTAGTTTTAAACTGAATTTATACGCCTCTCAGTGTTCCTTTAATTGTCTGAAAAGGATCCAGATCTCTTCATTTCTTGTAATCTGGCCTAAGTCATCATCAGTAAGGAATTGCAAAGCTCTTTTTGTTTCTTTTTTTTCCTCCTTTTTGAGAATACTGCTCATTAGCCACTTATCCCTACTTAAAGATCTTAATTATAGTTTTTTTTATGTAAAACAACTTATGCAAGTGTACACAACCAAACAAGGCATTCAAAAGCATTCATTCTCATGATCAAACTGATTTGCCATTCACCCAAGATTTTGTATTATCTTTTAAATAACTAAAATCTTTATAGTGGTATTTAGAATGTTTGCCTTAATGGTTCTGCCTAGGCAGTAAAAATATAAACTATGGATGGTTCACTTGCAAATGAATATACCCACCCATCCTTGTGGCTTCCAGAAAAAAAAAAAAAAAAAAAAAAAAAAAAAAAAAAAAAAAAAAAAAAAACCTAAGTACTTACTTACAAGGCCAGTTTTTTTCTAGAGAATTAGATTTTTATTTTTTTTTAATTTTTCTTTTTTTTTTAACGTTTATTTATTTTTGAGACAGAGACAGAGAGAGAGAGAGAGAGAGAGAGAGAGAGAGAGAGCATGAACAGGGGAGGGTCAGAGAAAGAGGGAGACACAGAATCTGAAACAGGCTCCAGGCTCTGAGCTATCAGCACAGAGCCCAACACGGGGCTCGAACCCACAGACTGCGAGATCGTGACCTGAGCCGATGTCGGCCGCTCAACCGACTGAGCCACCCAGGCGCCCCGAGAATTAGATTTTTAAAATGGTCTCTGGTTCTCTTACAACTGTACTGTAGGACCAAGGAGATTTCTTTGGGGTGGGACACTGAAAAACTTCTGCAGACATGTTGTCTTCAATAGAGCATTTTTACTTTGTTCTATTTAAATCATGTGAAGCTATCGGGAAGAGAGGAAGAATTCTACTGCTAAAATAAAGTGTGGAAAATAATGCATTATAGCCTGCAAAGGAGGACAAGATGGTGAATCAGACTTTGTATTAATTCTCCAGACATGTGGATGCCATTTCTTCCTCTTTTTAAACTTTTTCTTCAGCCTTCATTATTTCTTTTTTTATTATTTATTTAAAAAAAATTGATGTTTATTTTTAAGAGAGAGACAGAAAGCGAGCAGCGGAGGGGCAGAAAGAAAGGGAGACACAGAATCTGAAGCAGGCTCTAGCCTTTAGCACAGAGCCTGATGAGGGCTTGAGCTCAGGAGCCCTGACATCAGACCCTAAACAAAGTCAGACCCTTAACCACTGAGCCACCCAGGCACCCCCATCAGTTTATTTCTATAAACAATATAAAAATGTATTATTTTAAGTGTTTTTAAAGCAATCCTTGACAAATACAAAGTATGCAGTTTCCATTTAAGTGCAACAGAAGTAAATTTTTAAAGCACACCTGCTTTGTAACTGAAGAAATAGAAACATTGATATTACCTTTGTCAAAATCATGTGCTTTTAACTTGTCAATGAGAAATTAAAGCTAGCTAATTAATTTAAAAAATAAATAAAATTGTGTGCCTGCTGTTTGCAAAAAAAAGTGAGCTGGAGCCCCTGTTGTGTAGAAAGATCAATGGTAACAGGCCATTTGACCCCATTTAGGGCCTCACATTGTAATGGAAGACACCATCATTTGGCAAAATATAAAATCAGATTAAAATGATTCAAAAATAAAGTCAATGATTTAATTTGTTTTGATTAGTCTCTATGAAGTCAGGGACCCTGTAAAGTTCTATTTCATACTACTATGTGATTGACAAATAATAAGTGCTCAGAAATGCCAGCTGAATGAAGCCTGTTATTTTTAGAAATAAACCATTAACTGCAATCTAGCAGAAAGACCGGGGTAGAAAGTAGATGCAAGAA
Source organism: Panthera uncia (assembly GCF_023721935.1). NCBI lineage: Eukaryota > Metazoa > Chordata > Mammalia > Carnivora > Felidae > Panthera > Panthera uncia. The sequence continues at coordinate 24,563,516 of NC_064812.1, read as the reverse complement.
GGCTAATAAATGTTAAAAAAAAATTTTTTAAAGGGGGGGGGTGCCTGGGTGGCTCATTCGGTTAAGCATCCGACTTCGGCTCAGGTCACGATCTCACAGTTCGTGAGGCTCTGTGCTGACAGCTCAGAGCCTGGAGCCTGTTTCGGATTCTGTCTCTCTCTCTCTCTGTCTCTCTCTCTCTCTCTGCCCCTCCCCTGGTCATGGTCTGTCTCTCTGTTTCTCAATAGTAAATAAATGTTAAATTTTTTTTTTTTTAAAAGAAAGTAGATGCAAGACGGCCATTTGTAGGGACTTGTTGCTGTTATCTGGAGAGAAATGATCTATGGTGTGGGAAAAATGGCAAAGGGGAGACAAAGAAGGAATTTGAGGGTATTTTAGGTGCAAAGCCAACCATGTGTAGCAAGTTATTGCCTGCGGGCTTAGTGAAGGTTGACTCCTGAGTTGAATTTCAAATAAAACAAATACAAGAGTTATCTGTTAGATGGAGAACAACAAGTAAAATTGGAGAAACACGTTATAGAATGCTCAGACCTCTTATATATACAAAGTAGACATTTTAAATATTAAATTACATATAGATTCAATATACACTTCAATATATTGGGAAACTCCATCAATAAATAAAAGACAAATAGTTTGCCCATGATCTTTTCTCTCTCTCTCTCTCTCTCTCTCTCTCTTTCTCTCTCTCATTCTCTTTCTTTCACTCTCTTTTTTGTGATTGTTTAGTGTAAATAGAGCTCTCGAGAATATAGTGAACACTGGTATTTTCCATACAAGGAAATAACTTCCAAGATATTTTGTTTTTAATTGTGCATGTGTTTGACAAAGATTATTATTTTTCTTGTATCAGCCATTTCTTCTTCTAATTTCAAAATCTGTAATAAGATACCCCTATGATATATTGAATTCTCTTAAAGCATGTCCAGCATTGGATGTAACTATAAGAGAAATATATGTAAAGTAAGATGATACTGAGAAACAGAAATCTGTTTCCAAAATACTTCAAAATGTCTTTTAATTTTTTTAAAAAAATTTCAAAATAGTTTTTTTATTATAAGACCAAATAAGAGAAGAGATAAAATGAGATATAAACCAAATTAGAATAAAATAGAGGAGAAATAGATACAATAAGAAATACATTGTTAATAAATATGGAGAAAGTTAGGAAGAAGTGCTAAAAATAAAAATAATATCCATCAATTATGGTATAAATATTAGCAAAGAATGAAATGAAAAAATTGTGTTTGCAGCTTCCATTTTGTTTTTAATTTTGGACAAAAGAGAATGAGGGGTATAAGGTTAATATTACAAGAGAGAAATAGAATGACATTTAAGAGTAAAAATGGCATAAAACAAGCATTTTTAAATTCGTATCCCTATATAGGGTTCTATTATTGCCTGTGTCCTTCTCTGTTATCGTGCTGTTAATACAATTTTTCATCGTTTGCTTTTGTTTTATCTTATTTGAAAATATGTTAACCTATGATCATGCAGGATTAAAGTGGTTCTTACCAATAAAAACTATTTAACTCTTTTAGTGAATTCCCAGTTTTAATCATTTAATTTAAAGATACCATGGATGAGATCAGAATACATGACAATTATGTGCTCCTGTGCAAGTTGAAGAAATCATTACTTTAAAAGATCTCCTTATTCTCTCACTTTCTTCATCTCTTCAGTTTCTCTTACAGGTTCTTTTAATTCTTTTACTTGTCCAGAATAAATAATACATAAATTACCATGCTTTCTCTGTATTCACTCTATTTTAATTATTCTGCTTCACAGTACCATTGTTTCTGTTATTTATTAATATCTGGTAGACTCTTTTTTCCTACAAAATCAATCCGAATATTCCTCATTCTGTTTGATTACTTTATTGGAAAAAAAAGACATAGATTCTTCTGTCCACCATCATCCATCTGAATAACATCTTGAAATAATTATTCGATCACTTTAAACAGGAGCAGTCCAGTAGGAATATGTACGATCTAGAATCATATGGTTCTCTGAGAACACTGCCATCTTGTGGTTTGTCTCTTAACACAATGCTTATCTGCATAGGCTGCAAAACTCTTAGGTCATTACCAGTAAACACCAACTCTCATTTAAATGGCCAAGAGCATTAGAATTGCTGAGTAAATTACTCATTACTCATTAGAAGCTTAAAAATATCGGGGCATCTAGGTGGCTCAGTCGGTTAAGCATCTGACTTCGGCTCAGGTCATGATCTCATGATTCGTGGGTTCAGGCACCGCATTGGGCTCTGTGCTGACAGCTCGGAGCCTGGAGCCGGCTTCAGAGTCTGTGTCTCCCTCTCTCTGTCCCTCCGCAGCTCACACTCTATCTCTCTGTCTCTCAAAAATGAATAAACATTAAAAAAAAATTTTAATTGTTTTAAAGTTTATTCATTTTTGAGAGACAGAGAGACAGAACACAATCAGGGGTGGGGAGGAGAGAGAAGGGGACATAGATTCTGAAGCAGGCTCTAGGCTTTGAGCTGTCAGCACAGAGCCCAATGTGGGGCTTGAACTCAATGAACCATGAGCTCATGACCTGAGCTGAAGTCTGATGCTTTACTGACTGAGCCACCCAGGCACCCCACTCATTAGAAACTTTTAAATGTGTATGCTAAAGAGAGTAACAAAGGTTGACAAAAAACATTTTCTTCAGAACAAAGCTAGTTACTTAAATGCAGTCTAAATGAGTAGAATATAGCTAGAATACATATGTACCCAAATATGAAGATAGATTTCTACCATCTGTGTAATAACAGTAATAGCTAATGTTTACTTGGGGCTTAAAGTTTATGAGATCCTTTTCTAAATTCTGATATAAACTCAGATGGGTAGCATGCTCATTCTCTCTCTTCTTCTCTCTCTTCTCTCACACATATACTCACAATATATGCTATGTTAATATAGCATGATATATGTTGTATATAATATCTTACGGATATAGTATCAGTAGAAGATATGATTAGAGTATTTCTTTAAAATACTCCTACATATATTTGATAAGAGGCTGATATCCAAAATATATGAGGAACTTATACAACTTAACACCAAAAAATAATAGAATAATCCAATTAAAAATGGGCAGAGGAGCTGAATAGACATTTTTCCAAAGAAGACATACAGATGGCCAACGGACACATGAAAAGAATGCTCAACGTCACTAATCATCAGAGAAATACATATCAAAACCACAATGAGATATCACCTTACACCTGTCAGAATGACTAAAATCAAATACACAAGATATAGCAAGTGTTGGCGAGCATGTGGAGAAAAAGGAACCCTCACACACTGTTGGTGGGAATGCAAGCTGGTGCAGGCACTGTGGAAAACAGTATGGAGTTTCCTCAAAAAATTAAAAATAGAAGCACCATATGATCCAGTAATTCCATTACTGGGTATTTACCAAAGAAAATGAAAATACTAATATGAAAAGATATATGCACTCTTATGATTATTGCACCATTATTTACAATGGTCAAGTTATGGATGTAATCCAAGTGTCTGCATGTAGATGAATGGATAAAGAAGATATGGTGTATATATACAATAGAATATTACTCAGCCATAAAAAAAGAATGAAATCTTGCCATTGGCAACAATATAGATGGCAACAATATAGACTGGAGTGTGTAATGCTAAGTGAAATAAGTCAGAGAAAAATACCATATTATTTCACTCATTTGTGGACTTTAAGAAACAACAAATGAACAAACAATAGAGACAAACACAATCACAGACTTTTAAATACAGAGAACAAACTGGTAGTTCCAGAGGAGAGGTGAGTAGGAGATAGGTGAAATATATTTTTTAAAAAAACCCTCATATACGTATCTATGAAAATAACTGGGTATATTAGCATTTATCTGGAACAATTTAAATAATGCAAGAATAGATAATCGTTCTCCCAGTCTTGCTTTTCAGTGTCATCTCAAAAATGATCACTTTTATAATTTCTTGGTATACTTCAACATCAATATGTAATCATATATGTACATGCGTTTATATATAAAATATGTGTGTATGTGTGTGTATGTTCATGTGTGTGCAAAACATATGGGAAAAAACACATATTTACTTTTCCTTTCTATACGCTGACCTTCACCTTCTAGCTGCATGATCTTGGGCTATATAACGAATATTCCCATGTTTCCTTTATGGGAAGAAGATGCTTCCTTTTCTGCAAGAAGATGCTAATATTGATACCTACCTCATGGGATTATTGAGATAGTTAAATAATAAAAGTTATTTTAAGCTCCCATCTTATTTCCTGGATTTGATTAAGTCCTGAAATTAATAGATACATCTTTGTTGCTATTGTCATCATTATTATTATCATGTAATTATTATTACTTTAACTACTATTATGATAATAGAAAAGGAATTTAAATTAATTTTCTCACATTAATGCTACTATATGAAACACATCGTAGAACTATCTATTTTTTTTTTTTTTAAGAGAGAGAGGGCACTAGTGGGGGAGAGGCAGAGGGAGAGGGAAAGAAAGAATACTAGGCGGGCTCCACGTTCAGCATAGAGTTCAATGAGGGGTTCGATCTCATGACCATGAGATCACAACCAGAGCCAAAATCAAGAGTCAGATGCTTAACTGACTGAGCCACCCAGGCGCCCCTGAACTATTTTATTAAAAGCATTTTCCATGTAGATACATAGTAGCACATTAATTCTAGAAACTGAGACACACCAATGTTTGAAAACCTTATAAATATTTTCTTAATTATACGGAATTAAAAACACTATTTGTCAATGTTATAAGCAAGATTTTTCAAAAATTGTGGTTTAAATCATAAAACAATATTGATTTTAAATAATCATCATTTTAAACAGTATCATTTCTTTCTGCTTATGACTATACCCTTTTAAAGTTCCCTTTCAACACGGATAGTAAAAGATTTTGGAGTTACTGTAATGCTCATCTCTTTATAAATGTAACAATGTGTTGATGGTAATCACTGATTATACAAAATCATGAACTAATTTTCTGACAGCTATCTCTTTTACCTTAGTCTTAACTATCTATAATTTTATGAGGTGTTTTTATTTCTGATGTCAGCAAATGTGTCATTGCAAGTCTCACCAGGGATACCACAGCTTGCCAAGAGGACACATTAATTTCTGGGAATCAAATCAAGGTCTTTCTAAGGTTATCAAGAATTGCTAACAACCAGAAAATGGTGCAGTGTCTATATGTATGTGTGTGCTTCTGATTTTAAATAAGTCTTAATTAAATCTTATTTAAGTGAATCTTACTTAAACACCATGATAGCCCTTTTATACTTGGCCAATCACAAACTAGCGTCCAATTCCATAATCTAGCATTTTTCCAGGACACAAATTTCTAATGTGTGCAATTATTTTGTCATTTGGGCATAAAACTAAGACACTCAAAGCGTGAAATTTCAACATAAATTTGAATAGTGAATAGTAAATGTTGGGGCGCCTAGGCGGCTTAGTCCGTTAAGCGTCCAACTTCGGCTCATGTCATGATCACGCGGTCCTTGAGTTCGAGTCCCACGCAGGGCTTTGGGCTGACAGCTCAGAGCCTGGAGCCTGTTTCAGATTCTGTGTCTCCCTCTCTCTCTGTCCCTCCCCTGCTCGTGCTCTGTCTCTCTCTGTCTCTCAAAAATAAATGTTAAAAAAAATTTAAAAATATTAAATGTTTAATAATATGCTTTGATATAGAAAAAGTTTAAAAAAAAAAAAGCAGGGTTTGTTCTTTTCACATAGTTCAAAGTTAAACACAGAATTAATCGATGAGCTTTAGCTTTCCCGTCAGTGTCCTGTGCAGTGACATCACTTCAGCACAAGTATCAAGGTGATTCTGAAAAGTAAAATACAAGATTTTGTTTTACTTATAAAAGCAAACTACATTCTTCAAATATAGTTAACATATATTATATTTACCATTCCAAAAAGCAGAGACCTTCATGGTTACACGTATTTGCATTTTCAAGGAAAAAATGATTTCAGTATATTTAATACTCAATAAGCTTTTAATTCTAGTTGTGGAAATCTTCAAACTACTATGGAAATTTATCTAGATGGCATACTTCCCTATCTTACCCATTTCTAGATATCTTCAATATAAAATTAATATACAGTACAGGGTTTTCCAAATTGAACTGATATATATTCATGTTTATTATTTGATGCTATTTCAACTGACTTTATATTAAACTGGAAGTGGATTGCTCCTCAGGCGTTTACAAAGATAATGACTGACCATGCACAAAACGTATGTTCTTTAGAGTTGAGGTAAACATCACATCTAGTTCACACAATCTCGTTGAAATGATTCAGCAGCTGTATTAGAAAATCGTCTCTCAAGTGGCCCTGGCTGATTGCCAGGATTTCCTTTCATTTATTCTCATAGAATTCAAGGTGAAAAGCAGAAAGTAAGATACATCTGCTCGTGCAGTTGTGGAGTTCTGACATATGGAAAGAAAACAAGTCAAACCAACATGTGGAAAACAACTAAATATAGCATAGACATGTGTGCTCTTGTGAACACAATCTTTTCTCCTTTTAGTCCCAGCTTTATGGGAATATTTTTTTTTTTTTGGCTACTTAATTATCAGTCTTCAAGTGGTTGAAAATTATGAATACTAACATGAAAATAAGTTTCCTCAAAGTATTAGATATCAGTGGAAAGAGCCTTCAGTTTTTCCTAATGAATGTTTGGTACAGTAAAGTTACTTATGAACTATAAACAGGAGGCATACTGAGCCATAAATATTTGGCATCCTCATTCTATTAGTCATCTGATCTATTCATTTAACAAGGTCTATCTAAGATTATTTCTCCTGCAGGAAATTTGATGGTGCAAAATAATGACAAAGTTTAAGTCATTAGAAAGAAGCTTCTTTTTCATCACTTGCCTATAAATGCAGGTTATATAACAAAGCCATTGGAATGGTACCATCTATGTTCTATATCCATCTGAAAGGGTTTACCTTTTGATGACTTTAGCAAGCGAGTTATCGAACAGACAACAAAAGAAGAAGAAAGGAGGAAAAATTGAAGGAAATACCTCAAAGCAAAACCCAAGTTACCTCTTCCATATCATTTCTTTTAATACACTGCCTTGTCTCTTTTTTTTTTTTAGTTTTTTATTTTTTTTTAATTTTTTTTTAACGTTTATTTATTTTTGAGACAGAGAGAGACAAAGCATGAACGGGGGAGGGGCAGAGAAAGAGGGAGACAGAATCGGAAGCAGGCTCCAGGCTCTGGGCCATCAGCCCAGAGCCCGAGGCGGGGCTCGAACTCATGGACCGCGAGATCGTGACCTGAGCCGAAGTCGGACGCTCAACCGACTGAGCCACCTAGGCGCCCCTATCTTGTCTCTTAAGGTGTAGCTGCAACTTTCCAACCCAGATGAAAGTATCATATTTCTTAGGATGAAGTCCTACATACCTCTGGGAAATAGTAATCTGAATCTCACTTCTTTAGTGAAAAAGAGGTCTGAAATATATAACCATAAGAATGCATGTGTTTTACTGTAAAGATAAGTAAAATTAAACTTCAAAACCAACTGTTTTTAAAGAATAGTTAAAAACTCTAAGACCTTCCAGTCTTGATAGTCTCTTCCTCTTCTCCTGTACCCCTCATCTCCTATCCGCCCCTTCAACATGGCTGCACTCATAGGCTTGTCATCATACAGGGAAGGCTTACTGCCAGAAGTGTAGTCTTAAAATTTAAATGGTGCCTTGATTATCAGAGAAGAAATAATTGGTCAAGACTATGGAGTCTATTACTCTTTGGAAGATTTTAACTTGTATTTATTTCCTAGCTTACAAAATGTAGCAGCTTTTCCCATACCTGCAATTAGCAGGATTCTGAAATACATTCCTAGTTGGGCAGTATTTTTACATTGTTTACATTGTATTGATACATTGTTTTAAACTGTTGAAAGTTTCGTGGGCAGCAGGATTTTTTTAAGTATAAAAGGAAAAGGATCCTGTTGATTCACCCCAAAGCCAAATAATTCATATAAAACCTAGTGAATAATAGGTTTCAGATTAAAATCCTCAAAAGCACACTTCAAATAATGAAACATTTCATCAGTATATGTCTCACATTACTAGCGGACTTTCTACCATTAGTGAATTGATTTACTCTTTAAGTATCTAATACAGTTCTTTTTCAGACAGAATTTTATCAAACAGCATCAAATATTAATTTTTATTTTAAGTTTTTCTTAGGATGGGGCACCTGGGTGGCTCAGTCGGTTAAGCGTCCAACTTCAGCTCAGGTCATTATCTCATGGTTCGTGGGTTTGAGCCCCACATGGGGCTCTGTGCTGACAGCTCAGAGCCTGGAGCCTGCTTCAGATTCTGTGTTCCCCTCTCTCTGTCTTCCCCACCCCTGCTTGTGCTCTGTCTCTCTCTGTCGTTCAAAAAAATGAATAAACCTTAAAAAAATAACATTTAAATTTGTCTTAGGATGTCTTTTCCCACTGTTGCCATCATTTAGCAACTGACCTCTTTGATGAAAACATAGTAATAGTGCTTATTTCTAGAAGTAAAGTTATCTATGATTCTTTTTTGGCAAAGCTCCCAGCTACTTAGATTTGGTCACTGAGAGTCATCAATCTGTTTATATTGTATCATCTCAAACAGAAATGGCCATTTGAACCTGAACCTAGTTCAGACACATTACCTACCCTTTGCCCACCAATATTAATATATGTATAGGTATATATTATGTACTTAGGGATATTGTGATAAATTAGATCAAGTCTGTGTTCAGAGATTTCACACTCACCTGGAAGAAGACAGCCATGCACAAATTGAGCAATATGGACTCTAGAAGATTGTGTGAGGGTTGTTCTGGAAGGAAGGATAGGCTGAAGTTCTGATAGGAGGAATGTAGAAAGTTTAGGGACTATATCTTCACTTGGTCAGAAAGTATTAATATAATGAGTACTTTGCATTCAGGGAGATAGACTGTTTTTAGAGGCCACCTCATGTTCAAAGACAAATAGATACAAAGGAGTATTGTAGGTTTAGGGAAGAAAAAAAGGATTTTGTGTACGGAGCACAGTGAGTTTTACGGTTCATCTCGAATTGTTTAAGTTCTCTCAGCCTTAATTTCCTCAATTATATTAATTAGAATAATTCCTGAACTCACACCTTATTTGGGATGAGTATAAATGATATATGTACCCATAGCATACACCTGGCTCATAAATGTCAGTTATGTTTATTACCATTATATAAGTGCAGATTAATAATTTTATCTGAAGAGGCAAATGCAAGAGGGGGTATAATTTTTATATTTAATCATCTTAAAAGTCTGTCCTAGTCATGTTGATTACTTTTACATTTACATAGATGTAAACAAAAGTTGTGGTATAAGTTGACCAAGATGGCCTTAATGATTTGCAAAGCCTGACTAAAGTTTAGACAGGCTTCTTTTTTTATTTGGCTATGACCTCTCTTGTCTTAGAGCATTTATTTCGAAAACTTTTAATGGTAAATTTTTTTCTCTGTCCCTTTGGGATATAAACCTTTTGAAAATCTTCTTGCCTGTTTTACAACCCATGAAAGCTTTTGCCAAGAACCTGGGAACCATCTCTCAAACATAATCATCAAAGAAGAATAAACACCCTGGTCTTCCAGGTTCTGTGGAAGGTAGAAATCTAACTTCTGCAGGTGACTTGCTCCAAATTGTGAAACTACCTCTGTTGTGAAAACAGGAGAAGCTTACTCTTTTCATCGGATAAAGCCAATTAGTAAACACAGATGGCCTAGAACCAACCCCACCCACCCCCCACCCCCACACACTCCCTCTTCAACTCAGAAAACTTTCTAGTGCATTCTTTCAGGGAAGCTGAATTCAGACCAAGTTCTAGTCTATCTGTCGTATTGCAATAGCCTTGAAAAAAGTTACCTTTGCCTGTTTAACTTTGGTGCCATTTTGGCTTTCACAAAGTGAATGGAGCCTCATCACTTACAGTGAAAATCAACAAATGACTTAAAAAATTAGAAAAAAAGACATAGATGAAGATTCGTATTATTGATTATATAGAAATATACGTTGGGAGAAAAATTGTGAACGTAGTTGTCATTGGGGAGCAGAATAAAAACGTGGGCAAATTTGGAGCAAAGGACAGGAATTTTTTTATTATAAGCCTTGTAGTCCTATTTTTATTTATAAATTATGAACATATATTACATGTGGAAATTTTTTTTAATTTAAATTTTAAAGACACCAAAGCAAAAAATTCAGTTAATTAGGCACTCGGGAAATTAGATTAAAATAACCTCATAAAATTTAACATATATTAAATCATAGTCAGATTTGCAGTAATAATACTTTTCTTGCTTACTAATGCTGCCCTATACACACTTTCTAATTTATGCCTCTTTAAAAATAAAACACTTTCCAATAATAATAATGACATCAATTAACAATACTGTACATTTTATAGCATTTTTTAGTTTTCAATGTGTTTCTGTATAAAATTTTATTATAATTGTATTGGTTATCTCCTTCAATAAGCTAACAAAATGAAAACATTTTCAAGAGAGAAAGATAAGGGTGGAGAGAGAGAGAGAGAAGCATATATTTAAGCACCATGTACTGAAAAGGCTTCCTTCCTTCTTTCTTTCTTTCTTTCTTTCTTTCTTTCTTTCTTTCTTTCTTATGTTTATTTATTTTTGAGAGAGAGACAGAGACAGAGCAAGGGAGAGGCAGAGAGAGAGAGAGAGAGAGAGGGAGACACGGAATCTGGAGCAGGCTCCAGGCTCCGAGCTGTCAGCACAGATCCTGACAAGGGACTCAAACTCACGAACTGTGATATCATGGCCTGAGCCAAAGCTGGACGCTTAAGTGACTGAAGCATCCAGGTGCCCCAAGGCCATCTTTCTTTTAATGCATTGCTAGGTAATAGGTTTTAAAAAAAAGCGTCCAGAGTATGAGTTCATATCATGTATTCTGTCCTCTTTCAGTGGTCTGTCTTGGCATGATAACTCATCACCTTAATTAGTGTAGTTCTTGAATAATGCTTGACATCTTGATATCCAACTTTATTTAAGATTACCTCATTATTCTTGCCCCTTGTATTACACTATATGATTTAGATTACATTTTTCAGTTTCAAAAGAAAATCTTCTGAGATTTTACTTGAGATCATGCTTCATTTATAATCAATTTGAGGCAATTAACATCTTTAAAATACTGAGTCTACCAATCCATGATTATTATATTCTTCTGTTTACTTATGGGATTTTAATTTGTGTCAATGTTTGATAGTTGACCTTAATTATAAATGTAATATTATAAATTTTGTAAATTTACTAGTGTGTGAAAATGTAAATTTTTGAAGAAAATGTGCCTTTAGTATTTTGTTAACTCATTCTAAGATTTTTAGCCACTATCTGCTTAAACACCCCTATGTCGTTCCTTGTGTCTTCATTCTTTTATATTCTTGAAGACATTTGGTAGGGTCTGCACAGTCTGAGAGAAAGTCTTTGTCTTTTTTTCTGTCGCATAATTACAGCTTCACTATGGAGATCTCAAATGAATGATTATTGTTTGACATTCTTCTACTTACCCAACAAAAGTAATTAATGTGTTGCTTTTGTAGAGAGAAAGGAAAGTAAATTATAGCCCATGCATAACTTATGTAATTAGTTTGTTATTAGAGAAAACCTTGGAAGAATTTGATGTTTCTTTTTCAAATAGTAAGCCCCAAAGATAAATGTCTTGCATGTTTTATATAGCAAATCTGCATGATTGAATGGTGTGTATGTTTTATATGGACTTGACTATAACATCACATTTCCTCAAGCCTCAATTTCCCTACCTAAAGCCAACACTGGGAAAACAATCTATGACTGCCACACATTGGATTTTCTCAACTCCATACTATACTTAATAAAATCTGTTCCCACCCTACTTTTCTCATTAGGAATACAATAAAATATACATACCTTATAGGAGCTATTTTGAAATTTTATTCAACTATGTCTTAAGTAGATATTTTAAATCTGTCAATTACAAACATTTTATTGTACTGTAGAGTAGGATATTTCACTGAAATTCATGTTGGTGCACCTCAACTGAATACTGTTATAGAGAAAACAGTAATATGGAAAATGATGAATGGAGAATAATAAATATAGCCCTCAGAAGAAATAAAAGTCAATTTATGTGTTTTGTCTTTTGAATCAGAGAAATTGACACATTTAATTACTAACTTGCAAAGAATAATTACAACTGGCCTCCACAGTTTTTTTTTTTCAATTTGCTAATTTCACCAATAATTTACCAATAAAAGTGCACCTCAAAGATGAGTAGTAATATGTCCAACGTCAAACAGTGAATTAGTAGACAAAACTATAATTGGGATATATTTTTCTTGACACATTTTTTTTCTCTTTTTGATACAAGTTGAATATTACAGTGCAGCCTTAGAAGCATAAGTAGTGCAATAATTGTTCTTCTGAGATGAACCCATCACAGAATTTAGAGGGCTCATAGACCGTATCTAAGCTTAGACACCCACCTCGAAATCCACTCATAATAAACTTTATGAAAGTCTGTGATAGACAATGTGTTTATAGCTGTCATTCACCCAGTAAGTAGTTACTAGGACTGGAGGCTGTATCTCCATGTATAATACATGAACTCTCAGGCTGTCGAACCCATGCATGTCAGAAATGCAGTTATACGAAGTTTTATGCTTTTGGAATATACTGCAAAACTCACCTTCACCTTCAGGCATCCTTTAGATGAATTCACAAAGCTGGAAGAGAAATTTGTTCATTCTAATAGTCAGCCATCCCACTAGTAATGTGCATCAGGAGATGAAGTTAAGTAGAAAGAACTTATTCTCCTCTAGGCATATAACAGAATTGCTTTTTCCTTATTTCAATCACTGTTAAAGAGGCTTAGAGAGGATGACATAAGCTATGTTGTAAACAGTCATAGACAGTGTAATAAGCATGCCACTTTGTCACAATAGGAAGAACAAATAAAGGTTCCCAGAACAAGACAGTTGATACTTACTTGCTATCTAATGACAACATAGACTTTAGTTTGCCTAAGCATTTGCTCTTTGGTTTAGCAAAATGGTTATTTACGTGGTCTCTGGAATCAGAGTGCCTAGTTCTGATCTTGCTTCTGCAGCTTAAAGTTTTGTGACTTTGGTAAAGTTTGTTAAAAAACAACTGAATCATTCAGTTTTTCTCTTCTGGAAGTTGGGGCTGATAACATCTATCTCATAAGATTGTTTTCAGTACTGAATTGTAACCTTTGCAATACTTAGAATATGCCATACATGTGGTAAATGTTAGAAAATTTTAGTTATTCTTAGGAATATTTACAAACTCTTTAACTTAAAAACTTTAAGTAATACAGACTAAGCCAGAGTATTTATGCTCAAGGCAGAGCTGTCATTCCCCGCTTTAGGATATGGTCTTCTCAAAACCAAAGCAACGTCAAAAGAAATATAAGAATAGAAAATCAAAAAGACATTTTTTTGTGCTCAAAAGCAACATAAACCTCTCCATTGGCCAGGAATAAGACAGAGACTAAATGAAGTGAGGGTCTGAAACCCCTGCTTTGCAGGATCTGAGCAAGCAATGTTCAGCAGGGGCCAGGAGATTATGCCCAAGAGACTATACACAAGATATGAGGTACTGGTACCAGACTCACTATTTGAGGCAAATGGCAGTTGAGGGGCCTCATGTCTGGTGATAAAAAAGAATATGGCCACCAATGTAGGGCTCTGATTTTAACAGAAGCTGTGGATACAAGGTAATCTTGGAGAAGCAAGGAAAGGCATAAATGCAGCCTTCAAAGAATGTCGCCAACTTCTACTAGCGTCTTGACAATCTGCGATAACTACAAGTATATAAGACAACATTCTAGATGGCGGACTGACCAGAGAGAAGAATGCAGAATGGCTCCCAGAAAGGGAAGAGAGAAAATCAATGTAATAATAATAACGACAGTAAAAGCAAAACAATACAAAAATCACTTCAAAATCAGTCTGTAAACAAGAATTACAAAACACGTGAAGGACTAAAGTACTGTAAATATAGTCTACAAAAATCAATACTTCGGACGTGAATTCATTTAACATGAATGTAATGTGTACGAAGCTATCTGACAGAGATTTAAAATATACATATTTCAAAGCTGAAATTGATAAAGGAAGCCATTAAAAATAAATGGTGAATGAAGGTGTTGTATGGAAATATCAAATACACCTGAAACTAATATTACATGGTATGTTAACTACCTGGATTTAAATAAAAACCTACAAAATTAATGATGAGAGGCATCTGGGTGGCTCAGTGAAGCATATAACTTCAGCTCAGGTCATGATCTCACTGTTTGTGAGTTCAAGCCCCACCTCGGACTCTGTGTTGACCACTCTGGGCCTGGAGACTACTTTGGATTCTGTGTCTCCATCTCTGCTCCTCTCTCTCTCTCTCCCTCCCTCCCTCAGAAATAAACATTAAAAACATTAATGGTGAAACTAATAAAGGTAGATATGAAAAAAATAGGAATGAAAAATATAAACAATGAAAGCAATATGCTAGTAGAAAGTCATTTTTATTCTGGTTGCCTGTGAAAAGGTGATTACTGAATTTCAATAGAATATTTAGTAATTAACTCAGAATTTATCACAGAGGTAAAGATATAAAATACACTAAAGAAAAGGTAAGAGCAACAGAGAGACTGGTATGTACCTATATTCTTCAAATAAGTGTTACAGAGAATGTAAGAAATGTCAAAGTTACCACGATTAAAGAGATAATTATCAAGAGTTTAGCAGAATTAAGAAAACGGACAAGAAACTAATTTCAACTGCAAGATAAATCTAAACATAAATTCACACCAACACGCAAAGAAACACTGAAGAAAAACACATATAAAAGAAGAAAATCTTTTTAAAAAAAACTGCTCGAGAGAAAATAGATTCTTTGCAAAAGAAGTCCGAGTAGACCGCACCAGATGTATTAACAGCAATAGGTTTCATTACCTAATCAAATATTTATCAAGTTCCCACTGTTTGCCCGATACTAGTATTCATGCCCTGGAGAGAGTTCTGAACAGGAGACAGAAATCCCTGTCCTCATAGAACACATTACATTCTAGTTTAAGAATAAACAAAAAAGAGAATATATAAACATTCTAGAGTGAATAACTGTGAATCTAGTATGTGAAAAATAAACTATTATAAAATGATAGAAAAAAGGAAAGATATTTTCATGTATTTGAAATGGAGTTTATAAAAATAGTTATTATCCAGTAAGATATAACTAACTATAAGAATACTACAGTATAAGAATGATTCTGCATTCATAAAATCTATTGGTGACAAATAATATTAAGAGGCAAAGAAAAAAATATTTGTTCACTTCAGCAAATATGGGGAAAAAAATCATTAAACCACAATGCTTTTTCAGGATTTTTTTCTTAAAAAGTTAATTACATGGAATCAGTTATACATGATGGAAAAGGCAAAGAAACTAATCAGAAAACACTCAGGCCATCTAAACATTTTTAATTTTTTTAATGTTTATTCATTCTTTGAGAGAGAGAGTGAGAGAGCATGAGCAGATGAGAGGCAGAAGTAGGGAGACACATAATCTGAAGCAGGCTCCAGGCTCTGAGCTCCAGAACAGAGCCCGATGTGGGGCCCAAACTCAGAAACTGTGAGATCATGACCTGAGCTTAAGTCAGACGCTCAACTGACTGAGCCACCCAGGTGCCCCTATCTAAAAATTTTAAAATGCAGGGAGCTGTGATCCTCCCTAGACCTGAGAGTCAAATGGAGGAAATTGGATGAACTGAGCAGAGGGTCTGGTAACAACTTGCAGAAGTGAAACTTTCTGGACCTGACAGGAAATTGGTCCTATAAAAGAGATACAGCCAGAGGCATCTTCTAAGCAGCAGCAGAAGGGAATATATTGATGCCCTCCCTCCCAATCTCCTCTCGAACCAGAAATCAGCTCCCCTTTCAAATAGAAAGGGGAACAAGGAAAGGGAAGAAATGTGTCTTGGAGAAAACAGTGCCAAAAATAGAAAAAGAAGAAAAAAACCCTTAATTTAAGGTACATGAAAGTCAAGTCTACGTTGCTAAAAACCTAAATGTGAATAGTAAAATATCAGATAAAACAGTATTATGACCATCTTTTCTGGGGCAGTTTTTTTTTTTAAATAAAATACAGCCAACATATTATTAATAAAATACTGGTGCATTTTGCTACATTACAATCAAAATTTACTTTTTAACAAGACAATTTAAAAAATCATCGATTAGGTGAGGGGCTCCTGGGTGGCTCAATTGGTTAAGCGTCTGATTTCAGCTCAGGTCATGATCTCTCAGTCTGTGAGTTCAAGCCCCACGTTGGGGTCTGTGCTGACATCTCAGAGCCTGGAGCCTGCTTCGAATTCTGTGTCTCCCTCTCTCTCTGCACCTCCCCCACTCATACCCTGTCTCTGTCTCTCTCTCAAAAATAAATAAACATTTAAAAAAGGCATCAATTAGAAGGAACCTTTAAATCCATCTAATTTCTAATGAGTTACTCTCCAGACCATATAAGATGCTCAAAATTAATACAAAACGATAAATAGCCTAGTATATAACTGAGAAAAAGATATGAAAGAAAATCCAGTGGGCCAGTAAGATATAAAAACACATTCATACAGTGCACAATCATTTCACATTCATCAGATTAGGAATAAATTTCAAAACCAGAAAACATAAGTGTTGGTGAAAATCCAGAGCGAAGGAAATGGTCATGAGCTGCTTGTGGGAAAGTCAGTTGGAACAACTATTAGGAACTATTTGCTGGTACTTGTGGAGTAAAAAATGTATTGAACCGAAGCTTAGCAAGATTATGTAATTTGTCTAAAGTTCACAGTCAGTAAGTAGGAAACCTGCATTTAAATTCCATTTATGATCTTAAAATCCATAGTCATACTCTTAGAATTATGATAATAAATAATTTAAGGATATTTATTATAAAGTAAAATAAATTCCAAAATAATCACTGTTTGAATTGTTCAATAAATTTGTTTACCAAGGGAAGACATTGTGTAAAAACGGGTAGAATTATTTTGAATGAGGTTTGTGTTGAGGCAACTTGTTGACCAGAAGATACTCTGGTCTATCTGACATGGGCATGCACTTTCTTTTCTTGGTAAAATTCTCTTTAATAGAATTTCTTAGAAGTCTTATCATTTTTCCCTATCCAATTTCTGTGTATATATTTTATATGTCACATATTCTCTAATCAGACATGATGCCAACCCTTTTAGGAAGCTTCTCTTCCTCACCCATTCTCCTCATGTCTGGGACTAGGTTTCTTGGAAGTTATATGATTCTCTCAACTGGCAGAGTTTCTGTCTAAAACTTTAGTCCCCCCTATCTTTATCTTATCTTTTATATTTCCAGCCACATAAATAATCTCTTCCTTCAAAAAGGCCTTGCTTCTGGTAGAATACCTTTCTTATTTAAAGATATGGACACTCTGACAAAGAAAATATGTGATGCTTCATTAGATGGTTTCCAGAAACAGCCAAGGTTTTATGAGATCTTTTTTCAGAGGATCATTTCTGCCTTCTACCATATTCTATGCTAGTGGAATTGTCTTAAGATAAAAACTACGCAGCGATAATTTACACAGAAATCTCTAACAGGCCTATTTTCAATCAAGAAACTAAGATAATCTGTTTGTCATGAAGAGTTTTGCCTAACATTAATTCACACTGACCTCAGTTCTGTACCCTTACCTGGGTTCCTAAGTCCTACGGGTTGCAATAAAATGTGTGTGAAAAATCATGTCTTATAAAAGGATAAAAACTGGACTAAATGTATTTGCTAAGGATTTTTTTCAGATCTGAGATCTGTCATTATATATTTTACTCAACTATAACCATTTGTTGCTACTAATTATATTAGGCAGTGGCATTGGAAAAATATGAAGGACACTGAAGGAAGACCACACTCACTGATTCTACTACAGTACAAGTATCCAGGTTCACTACATGCATGGCTTTAATCCACTTGTCCAGGACATTTATAGATTAATTTCTATAGTAAAAAAAAAACCCTTTAAATTCATAACTGTTTAATGTTATATTGTTAAATAGCTACATGAATTATAACATTTGTTTCAGAAAATTTGGGAAAAAAATCTTTATTTGTAAATACTCACACATGCTATTGATAAAGAGGGAAAATGTAAGAAATAATACTAATTATTATCTGCTGATTTGTAACTCTCATTCAGGAATCTGTAATTCTACTTTAGAAAACAATCTAGAAGACAACTCATTTTTAATGCAAAGACTGTCAAAAAAAACCAAAAAAAGAACAAATAAGATGATTTGTGTTTAAATATTTCCTCACGTATAAGAAAAATATCCCTTTAATATTAAATAGCTCATTGTAAGCATTATTCATTTTCAGGTTAAGGGTTGTCACATTATATGTTTATTTAACCTTAAATTGGATTAGTCCACTAAATGTTGTAAATATCATCTTATCTTCATGTCATGAATCTGAAGGTAAGCTGACCTCCTCTAATATGAGATTGTTTCAGTGCCAACAGGAATGAGCTTCCTGTGGTGAGCATTTGGCTCATGACAGACTTGTTTTCTGTGGATTCTGTGGATTCTTAGCAGGGTAGGAAGCAATGGGAACAGACAGAACCATCCTAGCTGACAAGAAACACACTTTATATAATTTGGTGTTCAGTAGAAAGATGAACTTTAGTCATTTTTCCCCACATAAAGTGTAATTACATCACATAACTACAGAATGTCTACTTCTGTTACCTCAGTGAAAATTAGTAATATATCTTTTGAAATTGGTAAATGGAAGAATATATCAATGATGGATCTGTTTGATTACTTTTTTAAAAGATAAAAGTTCTGATTTAAATACCCATTTCCATTATAAAGTTTCATCATACACATTAAAAATGAATACATATTATGATGTCTATTTTGATGGAAAACTACTAGGTGTCTGCTAAGCAGTATGATACTATATGCGGTACTTTTTGAAAGTTATGTTCATTAATTTTGAAGAAGATAAAAGCTCAAGCTTTCAAGTCAATTTGATTAAGTTTACATCTCAGCTCTCCCACTTAATTTTTCTAAGGCAGATATTTCATTGTCTGAAGAAACATCCACATTGTTAATAATGGTGCATTGCGGCATTGTGAGGTTTAAATGGTGGTATCCAATAAACACAACTTATCAGTGCTGTTTTTATATATCATCTTCAATAATAGCATACCTAGAAATATAAATGTACACGTACTTGTAGTGGACCTTTAACTTCTAGCTGCTATTCAAACCATATTTAAATAGAGATGAATACATACATGATTCCACTCATACACATTTTTAAATTTTTTAATTGATATAGTGAGAATGACGCAGTTTAATTTCTTGGTCAAAAAATGAAGCAAAACAACAGATAAAGCTAAAAATATAACTGTAGACCCCCAGATTCATGAACAAAAACTTTAATCATTAGACAACTTGACCTTCATAAAGCATCAAAAGCATTAATCAGTACATTGCACTAATTATTTAAATTGATCTTTGTTCTGGCCTACGAAGGAGGGTTTTTTTTGTTTGTTTGTTTGTTCGGTTTAGTTGTAGCTTACTTTTAAAAAGTTGTAGCCAATCTTGAACTTGTAAGTATATTTTCTTCTCTAAGTTAATTTTGTAGAATTTGGAGTATTTTGCTGTAGATGTAACATTGTAAATACGTGTTGTTATTTACAAAATTAATTCTCCAGAGCCAATGTGGTCAAGATATCACTGAATTATTGTAATTATAGATTTCATCTCAGTTCTGGTGTCTGTACCGACATGCTGTAAAGGAGAGCAGAAGATAGAAAATCAATGTTTGTGCCTTCTTCCCCCACTCCTTATAGTACAGCATCAACATTAGAAAATTTCTCCTCTTTTTTAACCTTTATCTTGTTGTTGATGTTTTTTTACTACTATTGTTGTTATTTTAACATGACTCTAGTCTTGGATTGATTTGCCTCTCCCAGTTTATATTCCTTTCACTTCTTGAGATATCGTTTGGCAAACTGTCCATGAACCAATACCCTGGCAGTGCTCTCATACCAACCACAACACTAAATCTACTGTATACTCCTAAGTGCTCCAGTGTTCAAAATTATGTGTCTCATCTTCCTCTCAGAACAAAAATCCCATTGCCATTAGGCACATTTGGAATTAAAAATGATCTGCCTGACATTAATTCCAGATCAAAGAGAAGGGGGATTTAATCCCTTAAACCTTAAACGGGTATTTTCTCTTTAAAGAAGGATCCTTATCCAGTAAATTGATTTTCTAATATTAATATTTCAGAGACTCTAATATCAACGATGTGACCATGGCCAAGGAGTCTTGGGAGAGGAATGTATTGCCATCAAGAGCATCAGAAAACAGCCCAGGCTCTTTGAACGCCTGTTCCTAAGGGGGGGCGGGGGGCGGGGGGCGGGGGGGGGGACGTGCTCCCTAAGCTCTTCCTGGTTTTCATGGATTTATCCACTGTGCTTGGCTTGGAAGCAAAAGCTGATGATTATACAGGGACACAGGGATTCTTTTGGGAGCAAACAGATATTTAGGGCAGTCAATCAGGGAAAATAACTGCAGGGACCCAAGAGCAAGAGGTCGTGGGAGAACAAGAGGCAGATGGCATTCATTTGCATCCTGACTGGTGGTTTGAAGAAACACTATTTACATATATAAATAGGAGTTTCTTCAGGGAATTAAGGTTCTTTCACAGCCAGTTATTAAATGTTTATTTCACTCATTCATTCAGTCACTCATTTAACAATTACTTATCAAGCTCCTCTTGTGTGCTGTGCGCTGAGGATAAAGAGATGTTTAACACACATACAGCCTGACTTTCAGAGATCACAGAATCTGACAGGGAAGACACATAACTGAACAGGTTTTTTTGTAATGAAACTTTCTATTTTGAATAGTTTTAGATTTACAGGAAAAATGCAACCACAGTATAAGAGTTTCCATCCATTCCAAACCCCATTTCTCTCATTATTAATGCCTTACATGAGCATGGTACATTTGCCACAATTAATGAACCAATATTGATACATTGTTAACTAAGGTCCATAATTGATTTGTATTTTCTTACATGTTACCTAATGTCTTATTACATATCCGGGATCTCATGCAGGATACCACATTACATTTATTCATCATACATCTTTCGGGTCCTCTTGGCCGTGAGAATTTCTCAGACTTTTCTTGTTTTTGATGTCCTTGAGTATTTTCAGTAATAATTGTAAGATGTTTTATAAGATTCTCTTTGTAAGGATTTCTCTTATGCTTTTTTTTTTCATAATTATCCAAGAGTTATGGGTTTTAGGAAACAAGACTACAGAGTTAAAGCACCATTTTTATCACATGACATGGAGAGAACACACTATCAGCATGACTTGTCACTATGGATGTTAACCTTAAACGCTTCACTGAGGTAGTGTTTGCTAGATTTCTCCACTGTAAGGTAAATCTTTTTTTCACCTTACTATATTGTACTCTTGAGAAGGAAATGACTATAAGGGCACCTGGGTGGCTCAGCTGATTGGGCGATCGACCTCTGCTCAGGTCATGATCTCAGGGTTCACGAATTTGAGCCCTGCACAGGCTCTGTGATGACAGCTCAGATCCTGGAGCTGCTTTGAATTCTGTGTTTCCCCTTCTCTCTGCCCCTCCCCGCCTTGTGTTCTGCCTCTTTCTGTGTCTCAAAAATAAATTAACGTTTAAAAAAGTTCTAAAAAAAAAGAAAATGACTATAAACAGATTTTTAACTACGAAATGAAGAGAGTGCTAAGGTACAAAGGTACAGGGAGTTGTGAAAATGTGTAGGATGAAGTAACATAGTCAGTGGCAACAAGAAACTCCCTCCTTAAGAAATCATGCTTAAGTGACATCCAAAGGAGAGAAATTAATTAGTCAAAAGAAGTATGAGATTGAGGGATAGAAAAGGTATGCAATTACATTTGGCATTTTACATATTTTAAATATTTATTTTAAATTATTTTAAATAATTATTTTTTATATTTTAAATATTTTAAGTATTTTAAATACTTGAAATATTTCCTGTCCTCTTGAATAGGCTAATGATCTCTGTAATTTATAAGTTTTATTAACTAAGGTAAACTAAGCCTCAAATCTATATAACTAGTTTTACATCACAAATAATTTATACGATGAGTTTTTAAAAATCTAAATAGAATATCGTATCTTGCGAATGGAGATACACGTATGAAAGTATGTAGATTTGACTTATACATTATATGTCACTTCATGGCAAAATGTGTTTTTCTAACTTTTATTTACCATAGTCTTGGGGAACCCAAGCACGTTAATATAAGCTATTGGCAAGTGTTGCTACTCAGTCCTATCTATTCTTCACAATATCTTAGAGATAGGTATAACCCTGGTGTTTTGATAGACTGATAATTACTTGAAAGGGATAATGATGATGATAATGATGATGTTGTACAAATGGGGTGGGTGGTGGAGGTGAGG
This sequence comes from Panthera uncia, assembly GCF_023721935.1. Lineage (NCBI taxonomy): Eukaryota > Metazoa > Chordata > Mammalia > Carnivora > Felidae > Panthera > Panthera uncia. The sequence continues at coordinate 24,540,921 of NC_064812.1, read as the reverse complement.
GTGTATTAAATCCATTGTTCTAATTCATTCTTATTTAACCCTTGTAAATCAGACAGAGATGAATATCATGGACAAACACAAATAAGAAATGAATAATTGTCAGCATTTGCAATGGTTCTATCTTTCAGCAGCTATTATTCAGAGCCTACTGTAGAGTTGGCACAGTCTTATTTATTGGAATTAATATGATGGGCATAATCAGACATCATCCAAATCGCTTTAATGTTCTAAATACCATCAGACCTCAAGGACTTTGTTTTCACATTCTACTCAACTACGTAGTAATATTTAAGTCAGTAAGACTAAACAGGATCAATTTGCACATACCTTAGAAAGCTACATTCTTTGAGAATATAAAAAAAGATTTGTGTAGAACAGATACTATACAAGGATATACTAGGTTAAAATATCATCCTCTAAAATCTGCTTCAGAAATAATTGGGCTGGCATGGGATGTGAAAGATTAAGACAAAGAGATAGAATCCAGTCATAAATAGTAATAATTTCAGGGGGGGGGGGTGGTAGGGCTGAGAAACTGGCATTTGAACAAGTTTACCAGGTGATCACAAAAGCACTGAATCTTAAGATCCCTACACTGTATTCCAAAATATAGCAATACCAAAAGAGAAAAAAGGTAAACGAGTGAGGAGAGTGAACAGGTAGAAAAGAGTTTTTAAAAATGTATTTTATTAATTAATAGGCACACTCTGAGCTCTCAAATATTTAAGTAGTCAGAAGAGTACATTTTATATAATAGTAAATGTGTTTATGTCTCCTAAAATGGTATAAATGCACATTCAATCATGTTTTAAAAAAATCATTAGAAGAATGGAGATACATACACTCAATTGGTAAGGGCGTAGGTTTGCTCTAGAAAACGGTGAGAAAACAAAGATATTAAAATGATAAAAATAAGCTGTATTCTCTGGAAATAGTGGACATTTAAGCGTGCACAAATCATTATAAAAATAAAAACATAATGCTTCAGAGGCTTATATAAATATCAAATACTAAGGGAGCTGTTAATATGTGATCATACATGGATACACACAGCTTATCTTTCTTGATACTCAAGTTTTCCACCCACAGTCTTTTCCTTCAAATTCATGGTATCTGTGTTAGAATTCAGACTTTAATGAATGACCTCACAGTTTGTGGGTTTGAGCCCCGCATCAGGCTCTGTGCTGACCGCTTGCTCAGAGCCTGAGCCTGCTTCAGATTCTGTCTCTCTCTCTGCCCCCCCCCCCCCGCTCACGCTTTGTCTCACTCTGTTTCTCAAAATAGATAAATGTAAAAAAAATTTAAAAAAGAATTCAGACTTTAATGAGAGAAGTGGTTAGCCTGTTTAGACTCCACATGACTATTTATTCTCACAGGTTAGCCTGTTGTCCTGACTCTTGTTAGGCTCTTCCCATTTTGCTTTATTTCTCCCTTCCAAAGATCTGATCCATTGCCTCCTTTCTGCCTTCCAAATGAGAGCGCGGGCCCCTGGCCTGCAGGTTGGGACTTAGCTGTCCCTTTAAGCCCATCCTCAGCTTTGGTCAGAAGCATTTATGGGGTTCTGGGTCTGAATCAATTCCATGCTGCTCTAGTCTGATATTCTCATTCTTTCAACAATTATTGAGCATTAACTGTGGCAGATTCTGAATTCAGTACTGGAAATGAAGGTATCTAATTTCCAGTTGTACCTGGAAGAATGATTTAACTTAGATATACCTCATATTCTTCATTTGAAAAACAGAAGTGGTATGCTACTTGTAGGATTTAGTGAAAATTACATAAAATAACAAATGTAAAGTATTCAAGGTATGACTTGAACAGGAAACCAAGAAGCAGTGGAGGTTATTATTATTATTAGTGCACAGTAAAAATATTAGAGTTGCAGCTTTACTGAATGTTTTTCTATGTTATCACAGCATCTCTGAATCAATTTGTACCATGATTTCTATGTTTACTGTTTTTAAAACTCGTTCAGAAAAACAGTCTCTCTAGGACTTAAGTGTAGTTTGACTATTTAGTCTCATCAGGGACTGTAATCAAACTCAGATTATATTTATATGACCAGACCATGATAATTTCAATGAGTAAACCCCACAAAGCCACATCGTCCAGGGATCATCTATATTAGACTTAGTTTGAAGGTAGTGGGATATATAAACAATGCAAAGTCCTGTACATCCTAGATATAATGAAGCAAAATCTCTTAAGGTAGAACACAAGTTTGTGCATTTATGAAGTTAATCAGCTGAATGTTCATGCACTGTTATATATTGAATTTGCATGCATCACTCTGTGTTCAGCCATCATCAACAGCAAGGTTGGACTCCAGAGTCAGCAAATAATTGGCAGAAAAAAACAGAATGCAGCTTTCTAACTTCTAAAATAGTGCTATTTTCCCAACTCCATACTACTATTCAAAAGGCAAATTATTCCTGATACAGAGTTTCCTAAAGATAGTCACATTATGTTTTACAGAAACTGATTACATAAAGCCTGAGAATTTTGCCTTGTGAACATCATCATTTCAAACAGGGTCAAGAGTAGAATGGCAGGGGAAAAGAGTAGGATGAGGGGAGTAAGGCATTTATCTCAAATGCAAAATTTAAAGGGACACTATAAAAAGTCAATAATTCAGATAAATACCACTTTAATGCAATATTTTAAAAACGTTAGTACAAAAATGTATGTTGAGCAATATATCAAAACTTTAGATAAAGACATGACCAATGTTATTGATTTTTAATTTCAACCTAAGTTTTCATATGGCTTAATATCACACGGACTCTGTAAACACATATTAATTAAAATTGTTCTATTACTTTGGTGTTATATGTATTAAAAGGCAGCCTTTGTCCATGATCTGTTTAAAAAGTTGTTGAGAGGCAGACAATTCAACACAACACAGCTGAAAAGATCTTTATTGTATCTGAGGGACTTAAGAGCACCTGCCAAGGATTGAGTTATATTTCCCCCCAGATTTTTACTTTGAAACCCTAATCTGGGCATCTTAGAATATGACAGTGTTTGGAAATAGGGTCATTAAACGGTGATAAAGCTAAAATGAAGCCCTTCTTGTGGGTCCTATTCCAATATGACTAATATCCTTATAAGTAGAGGAGAGAAGCACATGGGGAGAGAGGCATGCGGGATGTGTGCACACAAAGAAAAGGCCATGTGAGAACACAGTGATAGGCCAGCCATCTGCAGGCCCAGGCGAGAGGCCTTGGGAGAAACCAAATCTGCCAGTGTTTTGATCTTGAACTTCTAGGTTCCAGAACTATCAGAAAATGCATTTCTGTTGTTTAAGCAGTTATGACACTCCAAGCAAACTAACAAATACTTCTTTGTGTGGTGAAGGGACCGCTCATGCTCCTTTCAGGAAGTAGTACCATTAGAATGTTTTTTTGTTTTTTTTTGTTTTTTGAAAAGGGTAGTAACAGTCGGTAGGGAGAAGGTACAGGAAAGAGATTTCACCAAGTACACAAATATTTGAATGTTAGAATAAATGAATGAAATTCATGAGTGCATTCCAGACAAAGAAAATCACACAGACACATCTATTTGTATTTTGTAGCATCGCTCTGTTATTAAGGTATACCAAATATCACCAATGAGTTTATGATGACAAATGCAAATATAGCATATGACATATAAAATTAAATATAATTTTCTGTCAAAAATTCTGAATTAGGTAATGAGATCTTGTGGTTCCTCTCATCCTGTGGGTTTTCGCTATATAAGGAGGTCCCCATGGATGCTTTATATAAAAATTGTCAGATTTTGCTCACATCCATTCATTATTGCCCACCCCTGAAAGATAAAGGAAGAAGATTCTTTTACGATTTGCACTTCTTTCTTAATACACTCTATCAACATATTCAATATTATGTATCCAGAGGGAGCATAAGAACAATCTATCTCAAATATAAACCAAATCCCCAGAATACTGAATATAGAGAGACATTTTACTAGTGTTTATAAATCTGTTTTAAAAAAAGCAGAATGGGGAAATTCCTATCTTGTCCCATCTAAAAAGAACACATTTTCAAGAAACAAGACATTCCAATATTGAACATTTCCATAGGATAAAGGCTAGGATAAGTACTGTACTAAATGCAGATAAAGACATTACTACCTCATTAATTAAGTGGATGAAAAAGTGTAAATAAAATATTAGTAAATTGAGTTCAGCAGTGTGTAACTATGATATATCATTACTACCAAGTTATATTTACATCAACAATGCAAAGTTGGTTTAATACTAGAAATTTACTATCTAGAGTTTGACATTGACAAAATAAGAAAGAAAACAATATAATCTTTTTTTCTTAAATATTTATTATTTTTGATTGAGAGCAAGAGAATATGAGTGGGAGAGGTGCAGACAGAGAGGGGAACAGAGGATCTGAAACAGACTCTTCCTTGACAGGAGAGAGCCCGATGCAGGGTTTGAACCCACGGAACAGGGGATCATGGCCCAAGCCAAAGTCAGCTGCTCAACCAACTGAACCACCCAGGTATTCCAGAAAACAATATGGTCTTAATAAGTGCACACAAAAAAAATGCTAACTAAAATTTAGCATGCAGTTATAGGTTTTAAAAAGCATGGTAGAAATACAGGACAATTTATTGAGGTAATAAAGAACATCCACACAAAACAAAGCTAGAAAAAAATTATTTTTGAAGGATATATTTTGAAATTTGTTCCTATAGGATGGAGAGAGAGAAAAGATGCTGCCAACACCAATTCTTTTCCAGGCAAAAGTAATATCAAGTTATAAGAAAGAAGAAACAAAAACATAATTATGTTTTATAGGACATGATTGCTTGAGTAGAAAACAATAAAAGTAATCCACAAATCTATAATGAAAATACAATATAAGTATTTTCTGCTTGGCAAAATTATTTTATACATGTCAGGAACACTTGTAAATATCACCAATTATCAGTGAGCAATGTGATCAAAGATTAAAAGAAAGTTAAAACGGTAAATAAGGTGTAAATACCTTGGAATAAATACATGTAAAAAATGATGCCATTAAAGAGGAAATTACAAAAATATCTTGAAAATCTACAGGGACTTACACAAATGAAGAAATGTGTTTTATCATGGGCTAGAAGACTATCATGTAGATGCCAAATCTTTACAAATTAATCTATAGATTAAATGCAATTCCAAAGAGTTCAAACAGATATATTTTTCTGTGTGTGTGTGTGTGTGTGTGTGTGTGTGCACATGCATGTACATGAGTGTATGGGAGAGAAATAGAGAGAGAGAGAGTTCTTAGGATCATTCCAAAATGTAATGGAAGAACAAGGGCCAAGAAAATCTAAGACACCATTGAAGAAGTAAAATATTAAACTTCTTTTTCCTGTCAATAATCAAAACACAATATAGAACTTAAATAATTAAGACAGAATGATAACAGCATAATGGCAGGAAAATAGACCAAAAAATACAGAGCATAGAAACAATTTATTATATATATAAAAAATTGCTGTATGACAGAATGGGTCTTGAATATTAGAGTGAAAATAATGCTAATCAATACATTTTGCAGCAAATTTTGGCTATTCAAAGACATTCTTATATTACACTATAAACAAATATAAACTTCAAACAGATAAAAATATTCAATTGGAAGACTAACAAATGCTATAAAGAAGGAGTACAGAGTTTTGCGGGTTTTTTAAAATTTTTGTGTTCATTTCTTTTGTTCTTTTGGGTTTTTTGGGGGGGATGGGGAACCAGATGAAGGGAAAGATTACTTAAGCCATACAGAGCAACATAACTAAATTCAATAAAATTAAAATTAAGAAATTTTCTCTTTCAAATAATCTCATAACATCAGTTAAGAGAAAAAACACAGAGAAATATATTTGCAATAAATATAGGCAACAAAGTCCACTTCATTCTCATTATTTGTTCTAGTTGTTTTCTATAAAATCTTTCCAACACAGAATTAGCAAATAAGTACTGAGGTTTTGCTCCTACGGACAATATGCGGTTAGATGCCTGTGAGCTTCTAGTCACCACATTTTCATCAACCAATCAATATGTACCCTTGCCTTATGTGTGTTTCTGTTTAGTGTCACCTTATTTAATATATATTTTTGATTAACATTCACTCATGGTCAATAGCATTATAACTCATGGTTGAACCAAATTTATCTAACATACTTAATTTCTTTGTAAAGTACATCATAGATCTCTTGCACTTAGAAACACTTGCACATCGACAACACTTTAGCACTGTGTTGGAGGGCATTTTGAAACATCAACAAAAAACATAAAAAAAGATTAAAATTGCAAAAAATACAGAGTAGAAACAAGAGGCTGGAGAATCACCTTGTTCTGTCTCAGCTGGGACCATGGTGTGCATCGGGCAACTGATATTATTTTGCTGGTCCATGCCTATCTTCAGATGACCATGAAAGCAACAGTAGTATTGATTTTAGGATTATGAATTAATTTTAGCGACTAAGGAAGTTGAAAAACATAAAATCTACAAATAATGAAGATAACCTGGATTAGTATTTGGAATAAAGTATTCCTTCCAAATAAATATAAACAAGTAAAACAATTTATAGAAAATGAACAAAAACATGCATGAAAGTTCGACAGAAGGAGGAAAAAAATTAACATAAAATATGGTCAAACTTGAGGCACCTGGGTGGCTCAGTCAGTTAAGTGTCTGATTTTGGCTCAGGTCATGATCTCATGGCTCGTTGATTTGAGCCCCCATGTTGGGCTCTGTACTGACAGCTCAGAGCCTGGAGCCTTCTTCAGATTCTGTGTCTCTCCTCTCTCTCTGCCCCTCCCCCGCTCATACTCTGTCCCTCTGTCTCTCAAAAATAAAATAAGCATTAAAAAATTTTTTTAAAATATGGCCAACCTCAGTAATGATCAGGGAAATTTTATTTAAAAGCATTAAAACATTATTAAATATCCCTTCACAATGATTATATTTTAAATATTGCATAGCCTAATAATAATTATTGGCAAGAATGTGGTACAATAGTAATTCAATAATATTCCTGTCATACCACATTCTCATCAGTAATTGTTACATTATAACAAATTCTCACCAATAATTGTACACATTGAAATAAAAACTTTCAAAACAATTTAATATTTTATATAATGACATCGAATGTTTATTTTCTATGCCAAACAACTCCAAACCAATGTATATATATGCCCATGAGACCAAGAGTCAGGTGTAACAACACTGAGACCAGTATTTTCTTAATAGCGAAAAGGTGGAAACATCCCAAATGTCCATCCAGCAATAGAACTAATAAATAAATTATGCCAACCTCATAATAAGGAAATATAAGAGAATTTATAGCACTAATAATGAATGATCTGACTCATCAACATAAGAGCATTTACCTGAGTGAATTTCAAAAATATAATGCAGAGAGACTGAAGGAAGAACCAGAAGAATGCATATAATTTAATCCAGTTAAGAAAATTTATAAAATAGATAAATAAACAAATATTTGGGAACGCATAATACAAAATTCAGATGTGAGTGATGGAGTGAAATGTGAACAGTACACGATTCCTAAGGGGGGTTTTCATGCTGGTAACACTCTGTTTCTAACTTGTCTAGTGAGCACGTAGAAAGGTATAAAGGTATTCATTTTATTATTATTCTATGCTATAATATAAACTTCCTACTTCATGTGTTTGTACAATGTAAATCAAAATGAAAATGAAAAAAAAAGCAAACAATAAAGATGAAATTACCTGAGAAACAGAGATATGGCCCACTTCCTAACTTTGTGGAAAGATCTAAGACATGAGAATTATTTTTCCTAACAAAGCTGACATTAATGACATTAAAAGCTGTGTATCAAAAATAATTGGATCTGATTTAGATCAGCTCTGCATAGAAATAACAACAGTTCCTCATGAGAAAGGAAACTGCTTTGTGTTGTTTTTCTTTTTTTTCTAACACAATGAACAATATTCTCAGTCACTTCCTCCAGAATGTTAAAATACCAAAGAAAAAAATGTTTGCATTATTATTATGTGTCAAAATGTAAAATAGAAGGAAATGGGGTGCCAAGGAGAATAAGGCAACAAATAAAATTTAGCTGTGGAAGTTCAGTCTAATTCCTATTTTTCATACTTCTCTTCCAGCTTGCTCTAAATATCTTTTAAGTCCATTCTCTTTGGAAAATCTACTCATTTAGTATAAAATTAAAATCCTGCAGTCAGAGCAAGAAACAAAGAGAAGAAGTATGTGTGGAACTTCAAAAGAGTCAATTTGGTTGCCTCTTTGCTAAATAGTTTTTTAAATTGGCGTGTACTTAATCGGGCTAACATGATAATTAAACAGGTGTTCGTATGTAAAACCCAATACAACTCCAGTCAATAATGAGTGCGCAATAAACAGTAAGTATCATTGGGTCTATAAAATTTCCTGAGAGGAAAAATTATGTGTATTTGTTTATATTATTAACTTTTTTGCATAGACACCTTCTTTTATTAATTTGTTTTTACATTTCTCCAGGGCTGTTGCCATAACTTCTACTTCCTAGCTTTCCCTACTAAGTAAACACTTACCATTTTAGTGACTGGATGAGAAAGAATAAATAACTGAAATAACTTCTAATAAAACGTATTTAACGAGATTAGAAAGGACAAAATATTTGGATATCAAATATACGTCCAGAGTACTTATTTTACCAAAGAATATTTAGAAATATAAACAATATTTTTGATGTTTGTAAAATTCATATTTACACATAGAAATTGCCTTAAAATGCATATAGGTTTATAAAAACAACTGATTTTAGACCTTATTACATTATATTAGGAATGATATGAACAAAATGATTATATTTTTTTAAATGTAATTATACATAAGTATTCTAATGTGGAACAGCAAATGAGTAATGCCTTAATTGTTTTTGATAAGTAATGGTGAGTAATGATTCAAAGGGCAATCTTAGATTATTTAGAGAACGAAAGAAGGGAATTTTTTATTATAATAAGTTTGATTATTTGACTTACAACTATTCACTAATCTTGTATTCCATTTTCTTTACTTAAGCCCTTGAATTCCAGTGCTCCAATATAGGAAAAAACATAGTCAACTTTACCCAGAGTGCCATCTAATGGCACTGTTGTCTCAATTTAAACCAATCTAAATATGCTGCTTTGCATAGCTAATTTCAATTTAAAAGAACTATATCAAACATTAGATATTATTTTTGTTTTTTATAATTGGTTTTTCCAGTTTCTCTTTAGAGAAAGATGAAGTACAACCACTATAATAAAGACAAGTAAAAAGAAAATTATAAAGTAAAGGCAAAACAATATATAGTAGAAAGTTGCAACAACACTAGGGATTTCTGTGCCACTGCAAAAATAAACTTATTTGCAAATAAACATTGCACAGTAATAAACATTGCAAGTTGAGAGGCACAGAAGCAGAGTTAGTGATGGACAAACATTTTTGCACAGTAATTCAAGAGGAAATACGAAAGAGAAAATAAATATTCCTCTAAAACTCTAGTAGTCTTGATTTTTACTTAGCTTTTATCATTAATTAACTATAAAACATTGGGGAAATGATCAACCTGGGTTATCTGTGTACTTATGTGTAGAATTACAGTAAGATTTTCCATAACTTATTTTGTGACTATTATAATGAAAGAGTAAAAGGGGAAACACTTAGCAAAACTTAAAATGTTATATAAATATAAGAGATTATGGTCAGATCAAAACAGAGTTTATAAGGAAGTAATGTTGATGCAGGTTGGCTGAGTCTGAGGACCCAAAGGAGTCCCCACAGGACCACCCAGGAGTACATGGCTTTACACAGGATATGAATCTAACATGAGCCAAGAGGAAGTGAGAACAGAGTTTTTTGAAGACAGAGACAGAATACAAATACAGACCAACAGTCTGGGAGATTTGGAAAGGAAAGGAGAGTGAGTCTTGTCTCTACTTGGGGTGTGGAGTTTTTATTTAAGATTGTGGTCCAGTGTATATGTCTTCTCAGGCATCCATGAACTAGTTAAAACAAAGATAAATGTTAGGCGTCATCCATAACACATTTAGGCCTTGGAGCCAGGGGTCTTGGTGAATTGGTGTTCTGGAAAACTTACATGATGACCCCACCCAGTTACTTCTTAGATGTTATTTATTGTGATGGAAGGCTCCAAAGGAACCATTAACTCCTTGAGTTTTATAAGGAGGACATACATTATCCATCATATAATGCAGGGGTGCAGATCCTAGCGAGAAGAGAGGAAGCAAAAAAGCAGTCCTCCATGGGGTCCCTTCAGTTTCCTTACCTCAATGTGGAAAGTAGAGTAATTAGCTGGTTATACAACAGGCTTTAAGCCATTTGTGTATATGTCAAGCCACAACACATTATGTTTTCATGACAGGCATTTCCTGGGTTACAGTTACCTTTTTTGAATTTTTTGTATATTTATGTGCTTAGCTTTATTATTGGTATGAAATACCTTCAAAAATGTTGATGTACACCACTATTAATACCCATATCTTAATTTTATATGATTTGAGGAGGAATAAACTACCCTTAGCTTCAGCATCGCAACTTGCAGTATCTCCTACAAATATCAGTCTTTTGCTTGCTCTCTTATCTCTTACTCTCCATGAGGATTTATATGAGAAATCAAGCAATTATATCATTTAATTCATTGATGACTCGTAAGCATGGCTGAACATGGTTCGTTTTTAATGCTTTTAAATGGAAACAGTTGTGTATGTTCATCATTTCATTAAGTACTTATTTTCCCTCTGGGATCTCATTGACTCACTTAAATGAAGATTTGAACATTTAACAGGCAGTAATTGCTTCAAACTAATAAAACTAATCAAGAGACATCTTCACCTTCCACCTTTTAAAATTCTAAGACTCAAGAGCTATTCTCAGTTTTCCAAAATTTTATACTTGACTTCTCAAAGTACTGATTCTTTCCTATCTTCCTGTGTCTACAAAGATCTCAGTCCAGTAGCCTGAAGAAAAGGATTCTTACTTATGCTTTAAAACAACTTTGATTATATTTCTAACTGGATTTTAAGTAAACTTTTAGGCATTTTAGCTTGTTAATTATTTAATTTTTTTCATTTTGAATTTTTGTCCCTATTTAAGAAGGAATAGAAAATAAGGGACTATCCTCAGAGCATAATTAAATTTTGAACAGATCTATACAAATGTTCTTATTTTAATTTGAAAAAGACTTATGTACGTTGTTATGTCCAATTTCTTGAACTAATAATTTGGACACATATTCTAAGGAAGGATTTGTTTCCAATGAGGAGAAATGCAAACTGAAGAACAATTCAATACTCCTTTCCTAATTTTACAGGGCAGCTTAGCACAACAAATAATGATCATAAAGATACTGAAGTGAAGCACAGGTTTTAAAGATTTTCTAAAATATAGCTTTTGCAAATATAAAGTCTCCAATCTTACTCTTCTTTTAACCAAATACATATCAATTGTTTTAGAGTTATTAAAAACTAATATAAAATAACTCCTAAGAAATCAGATACAAAAGTATACAAAAAGCTATTGTCAGTAACAGGATAATGTTTCTGAGATTGAGAGGGAATAACAGATGGTAGCCAGTATGTAAAAACATGTAAACATTTTGAAAAGCATGTTCATGAGAATAGAAATTACCTAGATGACATGAATTCCTATAGGTATATATGTGTAAGGAAAATTTACAAGAAGTTGAAAAAAAAAGAGTCCAGTATATAGACATAGATCCAGTTTTAAAATGAGGCAAAATCAATTGCAATGAAGGTAATGAATGTACAGATTGAAGATCAGGCCTCATATAAGGTAGCTAAGACACAATGTTCGGCATACATAAATTCTGAGAACTCTACTTTTATGATGCTAGGTAATGGAAAGGCCACTGTTTTATGATGATTCATAGAATCTTTTGCAATGATAAAGTAGAAGAGTGGTTTAGTACTCCACCAGTCTTTCACTAAGGAATCAAAAAAGGAGAAATGATATGGAGAGGTCATCTGTTCCCTCTACCTCACTATGTTGGCAGGACCACATGTAAACTATTCTAGACAGGATTATTTGATTCTAAGAATGGAAGTAAAAAACATGTGACTTGATAGATATAAGGTAATCTCATCTGACTTTTGGAGAGAAAACTTTTTTCTCTTTTATCTTTCTCCAAGTTTTAATGACAGAAAAACTTTAACATTATAACCAAAAGTGGAATGAAATATAATTCAAAAATGAAGAGAGATTAAAAAAATAAAAAAAACCTACCTCTACCTAATTTACATAAACTCATTCTTTGAATAAATAAAGGCTATGAAGATCTACAGGACACAATCAGGTATCATTTGAAAAATATCAGAGTATCATGAAATAATATGTAACCTTTTCCATTTGTTCCTCAAAACAAAAATCTGTATCAGGAGATGAAGAAATAAGCTAAAGAATTAAATAATTCAATATCTTGGCAAATTAAATTTAACATGAAAATTTAAAAATAATATTGTATAGAAAAAAAGTAATTATTTCAGAGTCAGGAGGTCTAAAATATTGTAGAGGCTCTACTAATTAGGTGATTGGCATTGTATATACCAATTCCTTTTGTTGTATTAGACTTTTCAGTAAATAAGCATAATAGATTGATGTTTCTTTAAGACCCAATCTGACATGATTTGTGGACATACAAAGGATTTGTAGACATAAATTAGAATGACCAAAGTTTTACTAAAATAATCAGAAAAGTGTTCCCAGGTATGTGTCCAAGTGTGTGTGTGTGTGTGGGGGGGGGTGTTTAACTTATTGGAGTGTTTGAGGTGGCTTAGTAAATATGATGTATCTTCTCAACCTGAGTTTTGAATCAGAATATAATAGCATATGGATAATAAATATATCATCTTCAACATTTAATTACATTTGATTTAATGGATTTAAATTTTATCCCCACACACAATTTCAGTGATATGACATCAAACAAGTCATCAACAAAATTGGCAAAATATTTGAACAAAAACTTAACTAAGGAAGATATACATATAGAGTATAAGCATATGGAGCTCAATATCTTTAATCTTTAATTAAATGTAAATTAATACCATAATGACACAGCTCTATACACCTATGAGAATAGCTACAATCAAGAAACCTTAAATAAAAAAGCTTTTCATATCAAGTGTAAGGGGGTATGAATAATGTTATTACAACTTTGGCACTTTTTAAAAAAAATTAAGCACACAGAAATATGTGTTTAATAAGTATTTCTAGAAAGTTAAACACAACACAAAAATAGAAAACAGTCATTCTACACCTGAGCATTTATTCAAGGCAAAGTATCTGTCCATACTAGGATTTGTACACAAATTTTCATAGCAACTTTATTTGGAATAGTCCCAAACTGAAAATGACCCAAGTTTCATCAACAAATAAGTGGATCCACTAATATTGCTAACTTTGTATAGTGACAAATGGCAACTACACTTACAACGGTGAATATTTCATAATGTATATAACTGTCAAATCACTATGTTGCATGCCTGAAACTAATGGAATACTGTATGTCAACCATGCTTCAACACAACAAAATTGTGGTATATCTGCAAAGGATTAGTACTCTACATTAAAAAAAATAGAACTGTTTTTGCACTTAAGATGAATGGATGGATGTCAAAATAATTATGTTGAGTGAAAGAGACTAGACAAAAATAATACATGTTAAAATATTTCACTTATATAAAAATCCCATAAAATGCAAACTAGCCTTTAGTGACAGAAAGCAAATTGATGGTTTCCTGAGAACTTGAGGGTCAAGTGGGGGGAAGGGTAAAGAGAAGGATTATATAAGGAAGTTTAGGGGATGTTTAATATATTTATATACTGATTGAAATTATAATTCCAGAAGTATAGAATTATGTGAAAACATAAAACTGTACACTTTAATAATGTGCAGTTTATATGTTTCAATTATATCCCAATAAAGCAGTTAAAAAAAATGATATGGCTTTGTGTTGCTTAAGGTTCTTACACTTGAAAGAACTGATCGACTGTCCACAGTTAAGAACCACTATGCATTAACACCTTCAGAATAAACTACTTACATTTATAATATGCTTTGTACTTTATTAATTACTCTGAGTGTGTGGATAATAAATAGTTGTATAATTATTTTATTCATGCCAACAAAATCCCTATGAGTTTGATACTATCTTGATTTTATAGATGAGAAAACAGGCTTAGAGAGTTTCAATTATTTACCTGAGACTGCAGCATTTAAAGATTGGCATTCAGTTTCTACATCTGGCTGTCAGATAAAAACCCTGTTCCTGATAATCATACTTGCCTATTCTTTAATATAATGACTTATATAAAGTCCATTGCCTCAAAGTCCCCTTTGAATGACTATAACATCCTTTATGCTAGTTGGTTTAAATCAGCAACCATATTTATTTCATTTTTATACATCCACAGCACTGGGCACAGTGCCTTATACAAAGGAAATGCATATTGTATTAAACTTAATAATTAGTTTTTTTTACTCATCTGCAATCTTTACCAATTGCTTGTGTCACTGGTCTTTACTTAAAGATATAGAATTTCAAACCCATTAAGCCTGATGTTTTAAATATCAAAGAGTTCAGAATGAACAAACAAGTGACTAGATTCTCCTCTTCTCTCATATCTACCCTCCAAATATGTGTCACCAGTTTGAAAAATATATAATTACTGGAGATTACTACACTTACTGTTTTCAGCATCTTTCTGTATACATATTTTTTCTTAATATGATGTTCTAATATCTTTGGTCAGAATTGGTGTCTCTATGCAATGGCTTATTAAATCATGTTAATGCTATCCACACTGTGATGATTTGTAAATAAGATAGTCTAGGGCTTTTGAAGGACCTAGCCGGAATCATAGGAGTTCACCACAGGTGGTAAAAAAATCCATCCAATTTCACTAATTAGGGATTTGGCCATTTTGTGGATATACTACCAGGTTTTGAAGCAGATTTCCTTCACCAAGTTCTTTCACAGTTTACCATTAGGAACTAAGGTACCAATAATTGTAATTGTAACATATTTCATTATGGGATACAATATTCGCCCCCTTACTTTATTGAGGAATGACTGTCAAATATAATTGTATATATTTAAAGTATGCAATATAATAATTTAATATATACATTGTGGAATGATTACCAAAATCAAGGTAATTAAAACATTCATAACCTGAAATAGTTAATTTTTTGTGGTCTAAGTAATTTTGAAGTGTACAATACCATATTACTAACTTATGCTGTACATTACATATTGAGAATTTATTCTAACTGAAAGTTTATACCTTTTGACCTACATTTCCCCATATCCTCTCCTCAGCCCCTGGCAAACACCATTCTACTCTCTTGTTCTATAAAATTGGCATTTTTTTTTAAGATTCCACATATGAGGAATACCATATAGTATTTGGGGGTTTTTTTGTTTGTTTTTGGTTTTGTTTTTTCCTGGCTTACTACACTAGCATAATCCCCTCCAGCTTCATCCATGTTGCCACAAATGGCAGGATTTTCTCCTTTTCATTAATGACTGAATAATATTCCGTTGTGTGTATTCATATGTATGGTTTCAGATCTTACACTTAAGTCTTTAATCCATTTGAGTTAATTTTTGTGAGTGTTTTAAGATGGGGTCCAGTTTAATTGCTTTTCATGTGGATATCCAGCTCGCCCAGCACTATTTATCAATGAGACTATCCTTTCTATATTTTTTGTTCTTGGTGCCCTTGTTAAAAATTAGTTAACCATATATGTGATCTCTTTGGACAGTATGGACATTTTCATAATATTAATTCTTCCACCAAAACAGTAAAATATTTAGGAATAAATTTAATCAAGGAGGTGACAGACCTACTTTTTGAAAACTATAATTCACTGTTGAAAGAATTGAAGAAGACACAAATAAATAGAAATATATCCCATGTTCTTAGATAATATTCTTTCTTAGTACATGAAGATCTGAGGCACCCAGAACCATGTATCAATTTATTAGGCATTTAGTAGATCTAATGCTTTGTGAAGTTTCTAGAGTTAATTCTAGAGTTAGTTAATGCTTTGTGAAGAGTTAATGCTTTGTGAAGTTTCTAGAGTTAATTCTAGAGTTAGAATTAAAAATGGAGGAACAGCATAGATTTCTTGAATGACGTACAGATTCTGGATGAATGTAACAAGAACAAACAGTAGAAAAAAACCTGAGGTAATAATACTCAGATTTTTAACAGCGTTAGTAACTTGGATTTTGGAATCATGTAAAATGTGAAAAAATATGGAGCATTGCCTCTATCTACATATGAATATAAAATATTGTGATTATTATATTAGGTGCTCCCTCTTCGAATGAGCACAGAAATTTATAAATATGTGTATATACACATTTATGATATATATTTTTGTTATATGTATATATTTGAAAAATAATTTGAGTTATATATGTTATCACTTTATGAAGAAATAGTAGACTCAACATTTACATATCTAATATTGGGTGGTTCTAAGAGGAAACTTTGAATTATCTTATAAAAGAAAGGAAAATGGAAAGAGTAGTGAAAGTTATATAACTATATGCCAATAGAGTGACAGAGCTCCTATAACCCACAGATAAAGAATGACAACAGCCTACTCTCTCTAATATTTTATCATGATAAAATCGATACACTTCAGTCCCAGTGAAAGTTTTATGTTTTTTCCTCAATTAAAAGCATAATTGATCATACACCAGAATTCACCAAGAGATGAATCTGAATTCTGTGACAGATTTGTTAGATGATATATTTCTGGGTATCTTTTAAACTTTATATTCTTTGGAGCACCTGGGTGGCTCAATCGGTTAAGCATCTGACTTTGGCTCAGGTCATGATCTCACAGCTCGTGAGTTCGAGTCCCGCGTCGGACTCTGTGCTGACATCTCAGAGCCTGGAGCCTGCTTCGGATTCTGTGTCTCTCTATCTCTCTGCCCCTAACCCACTTGCATTCTGTCTCTGTCTCTCTCAAAAATAAATAAACATTAAAAAAAATAAACTTTATATTCTTTTATGAAGCTCTTTTTATAGTAGTGAGTTTTGAAGAATCGTTTAGAATGATACTTTTAATACAGGACTACAGCATAAAGGATTTAAGGGGCGCCTGGGTAGCTCAGTCAGTTAAGTGTCAGACTTCAGATCAGGTCATGATCTCATGGTCTGTGAGTTTGAGCCCCATGTTGGATTCTGTGCTGACAGCTCAGAGCCTGGGGCTGCTTTGGATTCTGAGTCTCCGTCTCTCTTTGCCCCTCCCCCATTTGTGTTCTATCTCTCAAAAATAAACAAACATTTAAAAAAGTAAAATTCTGATAAGGTTGTACTTTGTTAGCATTTTGTGATTAAATTATATACCCATATATGTATATATGTGTGTGTGTGTGTGTGTGTGTGTGTGTGTATAGTGATATATTGGCTTTCAAGGCCTAAATGGTATGAGAAAACAAAATTTAAAGATCTCTGGCTTTTAGTGGATTTACTTCATTTGTATTAAGCTTTGTGAAAAATAGACTTTATATCTTATGCCTCTCCATCATAGGCAATATTCCAAGTGATTTCAATTATGTCTCCGTGGAATAATGATGTCAGATATTTTATTTACTTTAATTACAAATTATGATCTTTTTCAAGCAAAATACAAGGCATGAAAAGGAGCATAAAGTATAATCCAGGCATGACAGATAGGCAATAACATATCACCAAATAAGACGTTTGATTTCAAGCTAGTCTAAAGATTATGGGTCTCTAGATTTAAATAAGGATACAATCACTATATAAAACTTATCTGAAATTTTGCCTGATGAACACTGGAATTTGAAATCCTTGTTCTGAATGACAGGTCTAAAAATAGAAGGCCAACTATGCTCCCAAGGTTATGGTTTTCATAGTCTTCTTATACTAATAGTATCTAAAATGTTACATATGCATTTAGTACAGTTTGATTCAATGACAAGCTAATTGGATAAAAATAAGATTTTGTTAGAAAGACTATTTCAAAGCATAACCTTTCTGTATACTGCAATGATGTTGGAAGAGTTTGTACAATGTATTTTGGTTTTGCTCAAATTTGCCTGATTCACAGTAAAGTTAATTACATCTTCCATCCTTGTGAAATTGATGTTACTTGTTTTATTTTCAACACTTGAATTGTTAGTGTGTCTTTTTCTGGAGGTGGAGGGAGGTGAGGTCACTGTAAATTTGGAAGCCTAAATAGCGAAAATAAACTGTTAAAAGCACATTTGAAGCTGTTTCAAGCTACCGATAGCTGTCATCATTAGAAGTAATTGCAATATGAAGTTAATTATGTTGTCATAGCTGAACAGTAACTCCTGTCTCTTTAAAAGTCAAGGAGGAAAGAGAAATGTAATTCATTTGGAAATGTGGCACCTCTTCAAACAGCTTCAAACTGAAGCTCTTCAATATGAGCTTCAGTTTTTATATAATTGAGGATCTGATTCCATTCTATATTTTCAATAAAGCACCATCCATTTTCTAATTTTTGCCATTTGTTTCTGCTCATAATTACTGCTTAAATAAAGGAAAGATTTGCAGTAGGCACAGAGTCATCAATAACATGACAGTTTGCATGGGTTTGTACAGTAGGCTCCCATTATAATACGAGAAGTCTATGCTAACTATAATAATAACAATCTGTGATGTTTTAATGCAGGTAAAACAACAACAGCACATCCCCAAAGTGGTTAAAGAACATTTTAACTACAGCCCTGTCATCAATCTACTGTTCTGTCTATGGGTTAAATGTGAAGCTAAATTTAGATACAGTTTCAGGAGGTTTTGATTAAAATTGCCTATTCCTGGATGCAAACAGAAAAGTCAAGGTGGAAGAAAATTTGACAATATTTTCCAGAATATTGTTCATAAATATAAACTCTTTTGGCATTGTGACAACTCTCTACAACTCTTTTTTCAGACATTCAAGTCTTTAGGGAACTAAGAAATGGACAAATACTAGGCTCTTTTAGAGCTGAAATATGTATACAACACGGTTACTAATGATGATACTTTTAACTTTATCATAGTAACATTGATAACTAAAAAATGTAATGAGGCATTAGTGGCAAAAAATAGTTCAGTTTCTGGCCAATGAAAAGGAACTTTGTTGAAACCTAAAATTAGTAATTGAAAAGTGAAGTTTCAGTAATTTATAACTATACCCTTGGTATAATCGAAGTTGTTTCCTTTTTTATAATTAAATTATATTTAAACAGTGTGAAACTTGAATTAGTCAAACAGTATATTTCATCCTCCTCTACAAGACTTCATTCCTGAGAAGTAATAAAAAAAAGATAAAATAAATACCTAAATCAAGTCTTCTCCAATCATATGAAACTAGAAAATAATTTTAAAAAATAGTGTTCTAATTTTTATTCTGAGCCCTTCCATAAATCTTAACAATTGTAATAGTTTATCTTGAAATATATTTTGAGTAAAAAAAAATACAAAAATGTGTGTGAAAAAGAATTTCCTTTATACAGAAGTAAAATATAGAAAGTATTTTTAATTCCTTTGTTACTAAGAGCAATCTGATACCATCAGAAACAAAATTCTAATTTCTTATCAAACACACATACACCAACACACACACACACACACACACACACACACACATCTTTGTGGTCAATAAATAAAAACTCGATGACTAGTCTGAAAAATTTTATTGTATCTTTCTCTTTCTTCCTTCAACTATAGGCCTTTTTTTTTAAGTTTATTTATTTATTTTGAGAGAGACAGAAACAGCACAATTGAGGTAAGAGCAGAGAGAGAAGAAGAGAGAGAGAATCCCAAGCAGGCTCCATGCTGCCAGCACAGAGCCTGACATGGGGCACTACCCCACAAAAATGCAAGATCACAACCTGAGCCAAAACCAAGAGTCAGATGCTTAACCAACTGAGCTACCCAGGCACCCCAACTTTAGACTTTTTTTTTTTAAAAAGGTGATTTCACATTTTAAGATTATCTCTTAAGGGAGAGAGATTTTATCAAGTCTTAAGAGATATGCAAAAGACATGAATAGACACTTTTCCAAAGAAGACATCCAGATGGCTAACAGACCCATGAAAAAATGCTCAACATCACTCATCATCAAGGAAATACAAATCAAAACTATAATGAGATACCACCTCACACCTGTCAGAATGACTAAAATTAACAACTCAGACAACAACAGATGTTGGCGAGGATGTGGAAGAAGGGGAACCCTCTTGTACTGTAGGTGGGAATGCAAACTGGGGCAGCCACTCTGGAAAATAGTACAGAGATTCCTCAAAAACTTAAAAATAGAACTACCCTGTGGCCCAGCAATTGCACTACTAGGAATTTATCCAAAGGATACAAGAGTGATGATTTGAAGGGATACATGCACTCCAATGTTTATAGCAGCACTATCAACAATAGCCAAATTATGGTAAGAGCCCAAATATCCATCAACCAATGAATGGATAAAGGAGATGTGGTATCTCTATGCAAAGGAATATTACTCAGCAATCAAAAAGAATGAAATCTTGCCATTTGCAACAAAGTGGACAGAAGTAGATTGTATTATGCTAAGCAAAATAAGTCAGTCAGAGAAAGACAAATACAAAATTTCATATATGGAATTTAGGAAACAAAACAGATGAACATAAGGGAAGAGAAGTAAAAAATAAGATAAAAGCAGAGAGAGAGAGAGAGAGAGAGAGATAAATCATAAGAGACTCTTAAATACAGAGAACAAACTGAGGGTTGCTAGCTGGCTGTTGTGTAGGGGGATGGGCTAGGGTTGAGGGGCATTAAGGAGGACACTTGTTGGGATGAGCACTGTTGTTGTATGTAAGTGATGAATCACTAAGTTCTATTCCTGAAGTCATTATTACACTATATGTTAACTAAATTGGATTTAAATTAAAAATAATAATAATAAACAAAACTTAAGAGACTATTACCAAATATTACCAAATAATTATAATTATCTATTAATTATAATTGTCATTTTTTTACCTGAATAATTTAGCTTTAGGTCTGTAAATGTTCTGTTCTAGCATTTTTTGAATGTGTGTACCCAGCAATTAATGGCACTCAAGACTGATTCTATACATTTCTAATTTTTAGCTGTATTTTTAAGGTCACCGGAAGTGAAAGGAACATTACTGCCATTTAAAAGAATGTTTAAACATCTAGAACACAGAGGTCCATTTTAAATTTCAACTTAATCAGATGCAAACATAAGAAAAATATAATTGAATTAAATGATTTTCATTTTTTTTAAATAAAGTCACCTTATTTACCACTAGTTTTTTATGAGATGATTTAGTTTTCCAATTTCTGAGTGCTTTTAAAATTAGAATTTTCATTCAGAATCGCTATTTGGGAAGCCAAATGCAAAATTCCATTAAATTTTCCATATTTTTAAGTTGGAATGACACAAACTTTAAAATGTGTATTTTATGAAATGATTGACATATCTACTATTTAAGAGATAGATGTTGATTAGAAAACTTATTTTTAAAAATTTTAAAAAGCCGAATCAACTTAAGGATCCATTATCTAATTATGGTCAGTGATTCACTTTTTCATAAATATGTGTGCAAGTGTGTATGTGCATGAATGTGTATGTATTCATATATATATACACATGTATCTGTGTATAAATTAATATATAATACATGTACTTATTCTCAAATACTAAAAAAAAAATTATAGAATACCAATTTTATATTCTCACGTAAACTTATTTGATTTTATATCTTTATTATATTTTATATGGATATTTAGAATGAAAAAAAAACCCAGTATGTTATATTGTAGATCCTGGGCAGATATGTCAAAGAGATACAGACGTTAACTAGAGGACTCCCAATGGCCAAAGCTACACAATTTAAGAAAGCCAAGCAGTATTGGATAGTAATCCAAGGTATAAAATAAATACCTATGAGTCCACATAGCTAGAAATAAACAAAGGGAGAGAATAAGCAAATCTCCCATATAAAAGAATTTATAGACATACTCTGCCCTCAAGAAGGTGGAGCATAACTTCACACTCCTTACATGTGGGTTGTGCATAATCACTTCGTTTCAAATAGTACAATGTGAAAGAGGTAAGATAACATAACTATATAGTGGAGAATACTGACAACACTGTCTCAACCAGGTAAACAAGGTGAACACCAACATGGCTATGCCATGTTGATAATATGGACTCTTGATATAATGCAATGATATTATGACTTTACCATTGTGGTCATCCTCCTCAAAACCCATAACGTCGGTGTAATATTGATAAAAACAGTGGACACATCCCAATAATAGGTCATTCTATAAAATACCCAACCAATAGTTCTAAAAATTGTCAACGTCATCAAAACCATACAAAGTCTGAGAAAATATCACAGCCAAGAATCTAAGGGCACATGAAGACTAATAAAATGTATCTTAGATGGGATCCTGGAAGAAAACAAGGACAGTAGCTACAAACTAATGAAATCTGAATAAGATATGGGCTTTGGTTAATAACAACAAATCAATAATTTTGACAAATCAATTACCTTTGACAATTCTACCACACTAATATGTAAGTGCTAGAATTAAGAAGAGAAAAAATGTCAATCATACAACATTCATGACTTTCCTCACAGAAAAGATAACAAATATTTAAAGCATATATTTTGCAGAAAGAAGTTTTAAATTTTTATTTTGAGAATATTACTTCCCCATCTAATTCTATGAAAACTAGTTCTTTTAACTAGATTTTTCACTGTGGGAGGAAAAACCATTATAGCATAAAATAGAGGCAAGCCAATATATGGCAATTTATAGTGGTCCACTCAAAATTTAGACCTCAAAATATGTTTTTATTATTCTATTTGTTTGTTTTTGAGCTAAACTACTTCCACTTTGAGAGAGATAAATGAGGCACTTTTTTCATATGGAGATTATTAGAGATAAGACTGTGTTTACTTTTGATCTGATACAATCTTGTAGAATATGAATGATCTCAATTGATAAACAGATGAAGACAAAAGAATTTAAGAAGCAAGTTGATAATCTCCTACTTTCCACATTAGCCCAGGATGAATGGAGCAAAATACTTTTATATTGGCCCCTTTCAAATGTAAAAATTCAAACTCCTTTTTAAGATCTAAAGTATAAATACAGGAGGAAACATGTCTACCATCATAATCCAATACACAATTATACTGGAGTTTATCCTTATGGTTCTACAGCAATAGTCCCAGAAATCTGCATATTTCTTTTTATCTTGTAAACTTATTTCTTGCCTGTGTTACTTTTATGTCCCTCATTTAGCTATAAATATTTTCTGCTTTACTCTTAAAGTCTCCAAAACATGTTCTTTTGAATATTTTGTTTTTGTGTTTGTATGGAGTCCTCTTCTTAAATTTCAGATATTTACATGTAGTTTTTGCAATACAGTTTTCAGAAAATACTCATTGCGAAATTTCAGAAGTGCTTACTCCCACTCACTGTGCAGCTATGTGCTGCAGGCCAAACATAATTAAAATTATTGCAGTCATCTGAACACTAGACTCTTTTCTAACAAATTAGCATTAAAATGCCAGAAAAAAAATGAGCCAAGCTGACACTGCTAGATAAAAAACATTGGTAAGCTTTCTTTATTTTGCCTGAGCAAGACCCTTTCAATTCTGAACTCCCAATAGTTCACTTATCCGTGTCTGTACAAAAACATTGACAAATTAGATTGCACCATACAATTATGGTATTTTTTGTGATTTTTTTCTAATTCACACATTTGTATAAATTCTTATTTTTCAAGTTCAAATTTTTCATTATATAGATTTTTTTATTTCTTCTTATGGCATTTAAATTTTTTTTTAATGTTTATTTTTTGAGAGAGAGAGAGAAACAGGGCTCGAGAGGGAAGGGCCAGAGAAAGAGAGAGACACAGAATCCGAAGCAGGATCCAGGCTCTGAGCTGTCAGCACCGAGCCCGATGCAGGGCTCAAACTCACAAACCGCGAGATCATGACCTAAGCCGAAGTTGGACGCTTAACCGACTCAGCCACCCAGGCAGCCCATCTTCTTATGGCATTTTATTAGGATGGTACTTTCGCTCATTTAATCATTTGGTATATTTTTATTAAGTTCAGATTATATGACAGGTAGAGTACAAAGTGTTAAGAATATAAAAAACAGAAAACATAATCCTGTTTGGCAAGGAGCACCCAGTCAAGTGGAGAGAGAGAACCAAGTAGATAATTAGAGTACAATGTGACACTCAACTGAAAAACAAGCACCATGCTTGCAGTTCTTCTCTTCACCTTCACCCTGTCTACTGCCTGATATATTTTTTACTTCTTGAAACTTCACTTTTTCTAAAATTATAGACATGGTCTGACTCAAAGAATGAATAGTAGTAACAATCTGGACAGGGAGATCACCAGATAGAGATTTTCATGAAATGATGAATTCCAAGTGCAGTCTTCACCAATCTTAATTTCAAAAATTAGGGCTTCCAGTTCTCTCTGTCTGGATCCTTAGTAGGGCTTTATGAACAGTACTTCTGAATCAGGGTAGATGTTCTCAAGGTATATTTCAGTCTTGTTTATTCACTGCTGGGCCCTCTTCTAATACACTTCCTTCTCCACTTGAAATTCTGTCAACAATAATAGACTTCATTGAAAAATGCATTCGCTTTGGAGTCTGTTGAACCTGGGTTTTTGTCCTAGTTTCATCACGTAGTGGAATAAGACCTTGGTTGAGAAAAATTATTACCTACCCCCCCTACCCCCCCCCCCCAAGAGTCTATGTGCTTTCTCAATGCAGGTCTGTGGCTCTCAACCAGGGGCACTCTACATCACAAAGATATTTGGTAATATCTACAGACATTTGACTGTCACAGCTGAAAGGATTACTGATGATATCTAGTAGATAGAGGCCAGATATGTTGCTAAACGTTCCGCAATGAACAGGATCGTCCCCTCAGCAAAGAATTACCTGGACCCAAATGTTAATAGGGCCATGTCGAGAATTTCTTTGCATTACTTTGCTAGGGTTGCCATAACAAAATACCATAGACTGGGTGGCTTAAACATTGGAAATTATTCTCTCAGAGTTCTGGAAGTTAAGAGTTAAAAATCAAGGTGGCAGCAGGGTTGAGTTCTTCTGAAGTCTGTCCTTTTGGCTTGCAGGTAGCCACCTTCTTGCTGTGTCTTCACATGCTCATTCCTCGACGTGGATGTGCACACATGCTTGGTTTCTTTTTCCCTTACTTATAAGGACAATGGCCATATGGGATGAGGGCCTCACCCCAGTGGCCTCATTTTAACTTAATCACTTCTTTAAAGGCCTTTTCTCCAAATACCATTTCCATTGAGGTACTGGGGATTGGCACTTCAATATATAATTTCGAGGAAACACAAGTCAGCCCATAAAATCCTTGTTGAGAGCTTCAAATCCCAAATCAGCCATAAAATGCCTATAAGGTCTTAGAAAACGTATTTAAACTTTGGGCTATAACAATTTCCTCATCTGTAAAATAATAATACTTATTTCCTTGATATGATTTGAGGCTTCAATTAATGTATGCAAAGTTCTTAAAAAGATGCCTAAAATATAATGAATACTTTTGAAGGAATAGCTGTATATCATTGGATGTGATCTGTGAAATAGAACAATCCATCTCATAATTATTACATTATTAACATGTGCATACAAAGTATTTAACATTATTCTTATCTAGCATATGACAGGTACTTAATAAATAATGATTCCCTTTCCTTTTTTCTTACTGATTCTATGTGCACAGAAGCTAGGAACAATATTAGACAACAAAGGTAAGCAACTATGTCACAGTCAGCATCAAAAAAGGCAAAACGTAAACTTATCTGTGAGATTTTCTTAATACTTAAGTAAAAGTGCGACTACTCTCTCTCTTGAGCACAGGTCTACGATTTAACTTGCACTGCAGCATCGTTTTTTATTTCTTTCTATATCTGTCTTCTTACTAAATTATGAATTTCCTGGTATCATAGTTTACATTCTTTTATTTCTAATTGTTAGCATAGCTCTCGCACATAATACAGAATTAATAACAATTATAATAAATGCAGTTTGTGTTTGAAAATAGACCGTGCACTATGCTAATAATTTAAGATGGATTAGTTCAATAATATAATGATTGTATAAGTTAAATATGGATGAAATTGGGGAAATGAATATTTCCTCAATTATATTTATGGACTTTAAAGGGCACATTCTTTTTCTTTAAATTTTTTTAAAGTTTATATATTTTTGAGGGAGAGAGAGAGTCAGAGCATAAGTGGGGGAGGGGCAGAGAGAGAGAGAAAGAGAGAGAGAGACAGAATCTGAAGCAGGCTTCAGGCTCTGAGCTGTCAGCACAGAGCCCAATGCGGGATCGAACTCATGAACTGTGAGATCATGACCTGAGCTGAAGTCGGACTCAACTGACTGAGCCACCTAGGCGCCCCTAAAGGGTACATACTTGAAGAATAGAACTAAAGTTCAAAATCAAGCAATTTGATTCCATATTGTGTTCTTAGTTACTACAATATAAAATAAGCTCCATAAATGTTGGATTAATAAAATAAGTTAAAAATTGGGAAAAAATCATCACAGAAAACTAAGAGATGTGCTAGTCGTAGGTACTAATACCAAGGTGCCTTAAAAAAAAAGCATAATGAACATTTGTATGTTCTTGAATTTCAAGAAGATGAGAAATAATGGAAAATTCAGCCAATCAAACATCTTTCACTCTTTCTGAATGTAGTTTGGTTATCATGACTACATTAAACACTAGAAATAAAAACTCTGCTTTTGTTGGAGAGAAGTATTACCATCAAACAGTTAAGTGAATAGGTATATGTTACATGTGTGTGTGATGTAATTTCAAAATAGATGTGTTTTGAATTAAATAAAAATTATTTAATCATTGATCATAGCTGCTCCAAATGTTAATACTGGGAATTCATCTATGCATTTAGTATATATGTTAATATATATTTGTTGATATATATATCATGTTGAGATATATATATATATATATATGTGTGTGTATATATCTATATAGTGGTATTAATTAGTAACACAAAACAATATTTAGAATGATTGTTAGATGAATTCTTAAAAGGCACTCTACCCAATTACAGTAAATATAACATAAAACCTTTCAGGTTGTTAACTCTAAAGTCAGTACCCAATGACCATCCTAATTGACCCATGGGCCATATCAGATACAGTTCATTATTCTATCTCCATGACAAACTTTCCTTCTTTGGCTTCCAGGAAACCAACCCCTCCTGATTTTCTTTCTACTTCATGTGTTGCCCTTTTGATCATTTCTGTTTTCCTATTTAAAAGCTGCTAATTTTAGAGACCTTGATCTTCTCACTACTGCATCAAACAATCATACTTTTGGTGATCTCCTCCAATATTATGATTTTAACAACAAAAACTTCATATTTCCCATGAAAGTACTATCTTGAATTCTAGGCTCACATAATAATTTAAGCTATAAAATATTATTTCTGATTTTTTTTCTCTGAAAATATGTTCTATATTTCACCTTCAGTTGCTGTCTCAGTAAACTGTAACTCCTTCCTTGTAGTTTTTCAAGGCAAAGGATTTAGAGTCATCCTTTTCACTTGTACCTCATATATTTTTTCGTGTTAAGTTCTGACAGTATATTTAAAATCTTGGGTGCCTGGGTGGCTCAGGGCTGATAGCTCAGAGCGTGGAGCCTGCTGCAGATTCTGTTTCTTTGTTCCTCTCGTGCTCGTGCTCTGTCTTTGTCTCTGTCTCTGTCTCTCTTTCTCAAAAATAAATATTCGTTATTTTTTTAATCTGACCACTACTACTGTTTTTCACTACTACTGTTACCATCCTTGTCAGAGTCACTGTATCAGTTAGTTAGTTAGTAAATCACCAAACACAAAATTTCAGTAGAATACACCATAAACATTTATTCTTATAAATCTGCTGGTCAGTTGGTGTGATTCTGTTCCAGACTGTGGTGGCTGAGCATTGATAATCAAGTAGAGATTAGCTCAGGGGCTTAGCACCATGTGTCCCTCTTCTTCCTTCTGAGACCTGTGCGTTAACTGAGGCATGTTCTTTTAACAGGGATTGTAAAGTACAAGAGAGTAAAGTTCCCTTACAAGATCTCTTAAGGCTTAGGATCAGAATTGGCTAACCCCATTTCGAGAAGTGACACAATACATTCCACTTATGATGATGTTGCAAAAGCTTTGATATAGGGAGGAATAGTTATTTGGGCTGTACATTCAGTTGATCAGAGCAGTGAAAGAAAAGTCACACAGCTGTACCAAAGACCAAAATATCAAAGGAGAATTTTTACTAGCCAGTTTGGGATGGCTTATCCAACTCTAAAATAATCAGTGTTACTAGCAGAATGGGACAAATCTGCTTGATCAGCCCTTGGCCACAGACCCCAGTGGCTAAGAAAGGGTAGAATCGGCCAAAACCCCTCAAATGAAATACATTACATAGAGGAAGGAAGATTTCTTATACAACAAAGTGGAAAGAAACTTGGTTTTCTTAGGAAACCTCTTCTGTGAATATACAAAATCATTGAGGATAATTCAAGTTCAGAAATATGCCAATGAAGATGTTAATAGTTTCCTTTGTTGTATTCTCCCAATAAACCTGTAGAAAGATGGAGCTTATGAATTTGTAAATATCAGTGTGCATTTATATTAAATCATTCTAATCATACATATGTAATTTCTTCATTTTCCTTCATTTAACTTATTCATTGGAAAAGAATATGATCACTACAAATTAAATTTTGGTTTTCCATGGTTTTACAAAACCACTGCTGTACTCTGCATTTAATAACAAAATTAGTGTCTCATATATTTATCTTTAAATTCTCGACACTTATTTTAGGTACTTATTTTAAACCTCAAATTTAAACACCTTATACTTCTATTAGCTCACACTAGTTCTAGGAATATTTTCTAAATATTTAAATGCCAATTCCCTTCTGAAAGAGGAAAAAGACTGTTTTATTATTGTTTTGATTCAAATGGCTTATGTACCGTTTTGGAGAACATACTGCTGACAGTCTTCATTTTCAACCCATTATCAGTTTTACACAGCCCAGCATGTCAGAGCCCAGTGACTGTTTTATAAAGATGTGGCTCTTTTCTTAAGAAGAAATGATAATTATGAATTTTTACAATGTAAAGGGCTCCATAATCACTTTATCCCTGATGTAACATTAATAGAGTTTGTTTAATAAATCAGGTTTATTGGCCATTAGAAACCCACGATGCTGGGTTGCATTATAGTTGCAGCCATATCTGTGTGGTGCAGTTTTACCCCTCGATGGTTGCCAATTGCAAAGACATAAATAAAGATTAGGGAACAACAAAACCTGGAACGTATGTCTGTTGCTTTAAAATTGTAATTTTATTACCATTGAATCAGCAATTTTTTGGCATGTTATTTGTGGCAAGGAAAAATCCAATGGTTTCCAAAATATAAAGCTTATATGTGATAAACTATTTATAATTATAGTTTGTTTTAGATGGACAGTTTGAGTTAGAAAGGTATAATATTTCTCAGCTGTAGTTGTTATGAAAATTATGTAATTATAAACATTTTACTGAGTGTGGCATGGTTAAAGAAGACCACCAAATGTATCATGTCTTCTCTACACCAGCAATGAGATGACTTGGAAAGGGTTTCAATAAAAGTGGTTTGAATTCATAACTCAGATTCAGATTACAGTAGTCCATTAGGTATTTATCTGTTATCTCTGCTCTGGAGGAAATATCACTTCCTGTTAGTACACCCTTCCCCACCAGGCTTGGGAATGCTTACCACTGCTGGGACATATAGTTACCACAGGCCCTTCAAAATCTCAATAACAAACGTTGTTTTTGTGTTTGGGTTTGGGTTTTTTTTTTTTTTTAATTTATTCATTGCTTTTAACTGAAAAGCACGAGAGGCTGGAAAATGAATAGGAACCTACTTTTTCTACACTAAATTAATGAAAGTGACAAATTCAGACACACACACACACATATACACACACATACACATACACAGCAAGGTGGAAAAAGATTCTTCTTTCACGTCTGCTGAATTTTCACAAAAGTAGTAACACCTAGGCAACATTTGACATGGATGAATGCTACAAATACACTCTGTTTTGCATCCTCCACCCTTTATTCCATAAACCATGTAGTATTTCTTTGGCATCAATACAGCGTCAGGCACATTAATCTTTTTTTTTTAGTACCAATAACTATTAGTTGGTTCATTTTAGGTATTTGCCTCAGAAACAGTAGGTGATGCTGACATTTAAAGTTCCTGTCTCATGATGTTGCACTGCACAGACATTTCACTGACTATGAAATGGAAGGAGACAATATTAATGCCTCTGGATGAATTATCATTTCATCCAGTGTAAAACTCACAAGTACACCAAGATCCACTCTCCAAATACTCTGTTCTACAAGCCTGATTTGATACTGACATACTGGCATTCATTTATACATACTTTTTGACTTTATCTCTGTTTTCTGGTATGTAAAACAGTCTCACGTTTGATTGCTTATGAGAACCCATCTAGAGATGCTCCCCAATAAATGAGTCATGCAGTTGGAGAGGTGTGATGTGAAGGGGGGGAGATGGAAAAACAACCGTGATTACTTAACACCACCTACACACCAGACACTTTGCTCATTTACTTTATAT
This sequence comes from Panthera uncia, assembly GCF_023721935.1. Classification (NCBI taxonomy): domain Eukaryota; kingdom Metazoa; phylum Chordata; class Mammalia; order Carnivora; family Felidae; genus Panthera; species Panthera uncia. Next base: position 24,510,121 of record NC_064812.1, on the reverse strand, counting down.
GCACAATATTAGTTGATAATCATCTCAAACCTATGACAAAAACTTGAATTGTATTTTATAGATAAGTAAACTAAAATCAACTAACTTACTTTAAGTCATATATCTTATAAAAGTTAAGTCTAAGTGAAATAAATGTGATCAGATTCTAAAAGCAAGACTACTAGGAGAAGCAGAGGTACAAATTTGGGGGATATTGATAGTTACTGGAAACTTCTACAAAAGGTATTTGACAAAAAAAAAAAAAAGGCGGGGGGGGGGGGGGAAGGGAGAGCCCTATATAAAGGTCCTATCCTGATGTTCCTTAACTTAGACAACCTTATATAACTAATAAAAATCAGTAGTGGAGTAAGAACTAAAAATTGGTTTTGAGACAGACCAATAGCCTGAACATATTTTAGGTTTAAAAAATTTTAATTTGTTGCATTGAGTTGACTAGCAAGTAAATTCTGTAATGTATTATGGACATAACTTGATCATAAGGAATTCCAAAACATGGCCTCATGCCCCAGGGAGCCGATATTCTAGTTTGGGTTTACTATAGTAAGTTATATAAAACTCTCCATCTTTAACAATACAGAAATCAAACTACATGATGTTGTACCACTTTTCTATTGCTACTAAAACAAATTACTGCAAATTCAGTGGCTTAAAACCAAACACATTCATATGCATATTATTCATTATGCATATTGTATTTCTGTTCTGGAGGCTAGAAGTACAACATCTGACTTCAGGGTCTTGGTAGGGCTTGATCCTTCTGGAGACTCTAGGGAAAAATGTTTTTCTTTGCCCTTTCCAGTGTCAGGAGGCTGCTTTCCTTCCTTGACCCATGACCTTTCCCTCTATTTTTAAAGGGCATCACTCCAACTTCTGCTTCCTTTGTCCATCTCCTCTCCCTTTAACATTGACTTTATTGCCTCCCTTTATAAGGACTCTTGTGACAATATTAGGTAGATCTGGATAAACCAGTATAATTTCTCCACCTCAGGATTTTTAATTATGTAGACAAAGTCCCTTTATAATGTAAAGTACCATATTTACAGGTTCTGAAGACTGGGACAAGGGCATCTTTGGGGCTCATTATTTTGTCCTTAAATGTTGTGTAAATTAGAAGAGGGAAATCAGAAATTTCAAGGCGTTTTCACTATTATAACTTTACATTTCTAAATTTTTCAATTTACGATGACTCATGCCTCTACCCATAGAAGCCATTTCATATGCACTCTTCCTATAGCCTTCTGCATTTTATTTTAGCTAATGTTTTAGTCCTTCAAATAGACTGTGCTCCTGCCTACACAAAGGTTTTAAAATTACAGTTCCTGGAGCCTAAAATATCATTAATCACCTCAGTACTTCTGTTGTATAAGACTTATCAAAATTTTAATTAAAATTTTATTTGTATAATTAGTTTAACTTTTACCTATGCAACTGAAACATAAATTCCGTGAGTGCAGGGATCATGTCTATCTTGTATTAGAAGATAAATAAGAGTATGTTTGTTTAATGATTGAATAAAATAAAGAAAATAAAAATCTCCTCACTTATGAACTACAAAATGACATGCAAATCTTGAGATTACTTAAAACATATTCCTCTTTTCTACTATTAAAAGGCAGTCTTAAAAAAATTTAAAGGAGAGACTTTACAGAGATTAAAATAAGAAAATGCTATGGTATACTCAGCAAAAGTCAATGTCCCCAAGGCAAAGACATTAAGATTTCTCCCAAAAGCCTCACGAGGTGGCCTTCATTACCTTGGTAGATTTGCCAGAGTCCTGGATCTTCCCTCTGGCTTAGAAACTGATTTTGTCAGCATACAGAGGGAAAGTTCATTGCTCCAAAGTGGATTTACATAAAATAAGCATAAAAGCCTGATGCCAATATATTAATTTACCATAAGATATATAAGTGTCACAGGTGCTGGAATATTTAAGTCTGTTTAAGTTACCCATTCAATCCCTCTATTTGGTCCAATATGGAAGGAAGATAAGCCAAGTTTTGCTTGATTAGCACAGGATGAAGACAGTTAGTTAGTGTTAATAAAATTATGAATTCAAGATTGACATATAAATTATTTCAAAGATTCTTTAGAGGTGTTTTTGGACCCTGCCTAACTACAGATCTTCTAACTCAGAACACACTCTTGTCCGAGCTTGGATGTATACTGCTAATATCTGTTCTGTGACTTTCTTTCTTTGTGCAAAAAAAAACATTTTTTTAAATGTTTATTTATTTTTGAGAGAGAGACAGAGCATGAACAGGGGAGGGGCTGAGAGAGGGAGACACAGAATCCAAAGCAGGATCCAGGCTCTGAGATGTCAGCACATAGACTGTCATGGGGCTGGAACTCACGAGCCATGAGATCATGACCTGAGCTGAAGTTGGACGCTTAACTAGCTGAGCTACCCAGGCACTCCTTCTTGTGCTTGTTTAACTGAGTTATATTTCTCTGTTATGTATATTCTTTATGTAAGTTGACATATTCTCCACTAACATTTAGGTCTTTCTAGTCCAACTAGTCATTTTGCCCTTTTTAGATGGTTCACGTAACTTTAATTTAATCAACCACATTTTTGTTTATTTGTATTTTTTCCCCTTACTTACATCATTCCTAAGTCCTTCAGGAAAGACTGCCTGAAAAATGCACACTTTTATTAAGAAGTTTAATTTATATATGATTTTTACAATTACTAAATATTTATAATACATTAAAAAATAACCTCTAGATAACCATAGGGATTTGTATTCTGAAAGGATAATTAATCAAGAGACTCAAATTATTTTCACAGTTTTTAAAATTCTATGAAATATCCCAATTTTATAGATACTTTATAATGAATATTATTATCATTTGCTAATAATCTATGGCCTCTGTATAAAAACACATCCACTGTTTAAAATGTTGTTTACATAGTGGAGAACAAGTGAGGACTTTTTTCATAAAGACTACGTTCTTGGGGGAAGGCAGAAAATAAATGTAAATAAACAGAATAAAAATGTCACAAAGAAGAGATTTGATTGAGAATGATCCTAAGAAAGCTATTTTAGATGCTTACTTAGCAAAGATCTCTTTGTGGAGGGATACTTCAGACACCATAGAAGTGATGAGAAGGTAACAGCCCTGTGACCATTAGGGCTCAGAAAAGAAAGCTGCAAACGTCCCAAATGCAACAATCTGGAGAGTGTAAGATACCCAGAATGATCAATGAACAAGGGGAAATCTTTTAAGAGAGAAGACAAGAAAAGTAGGCAGGAAACAAATTCTGTGAGGCCTAGAAGGTCAGGTCAAGCCTTTGGCTGTTAAAATCTCAGTGTCATGGAAAGTCACTGGATGCCTTCAGAATGAGGAGTGTGAAATTATCCGCTTTGTATTTTTAAAAGATGACTCTGCCTGCTGTCTGGAGAATGGATGATATGGACACAAGTGGTAACCTAATGTGTCCTGTTGGGAAGTGACTGCCATAGTCCAGACGACAGAAGATGAGGACGATACTGTGGTTTTCATAGTAGAAGTGGTCAGAACTGACATGTAATTTAGAGCTCACATGGATGGGACCATTGGCTAGCTTGCTGTGGAAGCTTAGAGCAAGAACAGAGAGAAGAGAGGTTTGTTGATAGTGTCATTACAGCGTCACTCCCCTGTCTGCCCCCAAGACTTGAGTACAAAGTCATTCTGACATATGAGGACTGAACAATCTGTCTAGCAATCTAGCACTACTTTTGTTCACATGCCTTGATGTCTCATCAAATTGAGATAATCGCGTTTCAAAAAAACGCTTTGCACTTTGGCATTTCTATTTCTTTCTAATGTACTTCGCTCTGCCTAGAATGATCTTCATATTCGTCCGTGCCTCTCAAAACTCTATTCATTCTTTTAAGAAGTCAAACAAATGATAACTCTTAACAAAACTTTTCTGAACCCTATAATGGATCTTTCTCTTTGGAATAACCAAGAACTTGATTTGCAATGACTCTTCAATTATTAATAGTACAATGTATTATGGTTATTTGAGCAATCATCTCTTCTCAGAATTATTTTAGAGCATGAGTATTGCTTTGCATTTTTATACCTTATATATTTTTATATTTTATACTTTGTTTTTGTTACCTTATAATAACCATTGTTTATATATACTAGAAGTTCAGAAAAAGTGGGGTAAATAAAATAAAAATTTGCAATCATTTCAAAATTACTGTCACTAATTTAGCAAAAAACTATGATTTTAAGTTTGCTTAAATAGTGTACAGTTATTCATTTTTAAAGTAATGAGACAAAATACAAAAAATGTTTTTGGTTTTTAACTCAGCCTTAACTGAGGGAGCCATCGAAAGAAATTTCTTCTTATCAGAGTCAGCCCACATGCGGTTAAATTTAAGTAGTCCAAAATGGGGTAAGAAAGCCTGGCCTCTATACCTGGAAAGGCAACTCTGAAAGGATATCCTAGTTCCTGAGCTACTTGTGGGATTGTTTGTTTGCAACGTAACCACTGCAGTTTCTCTGTCTGCCCCATCTTGTTTCTCATCCTCTCTTACAAGTATTACTACTAAACGTTTCCCCCAATAAGCCTTCTGCACATGAATTTCTGTCTCAGAGTCTCTTCTCCAGGGAGCATGACCTCAGATATGAAAAGTAAAAATTAAATGAAAGAAACAAAATCTTTTGGGGGGAAATACTTATCACGAATTAAAACATGCAGTTTTATAAACTTTACATATAGAAGCATAAAAAATATGTTGACCCAGGCCAAACGACTTTAGAGTAGTATTTCAGTCAACTTTGTGTGTGTGTTTTTACATGTTTTCAAAAATTATATCTACATAATCTGTCCTATTCTTTATGTCACTGAATTAGAAAATTCTCACATTTATATGGCATTATGGATGGTAGCAAGTGAGAGTATATAGATATTGATATTGTGGTAAAATATAGATGAGGATTTAGTTACTTTTTAAGTAAAACAAACAAACAAACAAAACAAACTGGAAAAGTGGATGCTTCAAATATTAGTTGTGAAAAAAAATTGCTAATTCAAACTTTGATTTGAATTAACATTTTTTAAAAATTTGTCCAATAACATGTTACCAATTTCTTTCTGCAGTAAATGAAGAAAATTCTTAAATATTGAAAATTTGTCAAGCTCTTGAATCATTTCATAAAATAGCTTGATTTTCTTCTTAAAATTAAATGAGCTTTCAGCCAAGAAGTGAAATGTTAAAACTATTCAAGATTCTAAATCTTTTCTTAAGATGCCTCACTTGAGCAAGACACTTTAAAATATAGAAATAGCCTTGACTCTCATCAGTATCAGAAAGAATTTTTTTATCTCATTTCTCTTATCAAAATCTTGTGTGAGTACATTTTTACTCAACAGGGGACGAGCTGAATATTGATAAAGCAGTCTTGAATTGCCTGCCTATTTTTTTTTCTCGTGAACCAGAGATTTGCCTCAGTCTCAATGCTTTAATCATATTCACAGCTTTTACTATATCCTTCAAAGTTGTTGATCACCTTCTATTCTCTCTGCATAAAGTGGTCTTTGCATTAGCTTTCAGGAAAATTCCATTTTATCTTCTAGCAAGTTCTTTATAGTGAGGGATATACAGTGGTGCTGTAACCTCTTTAGTGAATTTGTCAAAGTGAAGTGAACAACAAAGCCCTCAGGTGCATGAGGCAACTTTTAAGACTGTTAACAATCATTATTTGGAATGACTTCAAAACTATAGATTATTTAGTGATTTATAAATATAGTAAGATATTTTTTACTTTTCATCTTATTTATATTATTACATGGAGTGACTTCTGAAAGTATATGTCATTAGGGGAAATATAAAAACTTAGTGACTTTCTGAAAATAAGCTTGGAGGTATTTTTTCAAAACGTAAAATATTTATTCTAGTTGAACAGAAATTTTCTTAAAGAATTTAATCCACAGAGATATCAGAGAGGGAAAGAGATTTATAAACAAGCATTGATTTAATGGTAACTAGAATGGGATTAAATAAAATGTATGTCAATGTGGTAAAATATTCAACTATTAGCTATTTTACAGGAATAAACTGTAATGATATGCGATAAAGTTTCATAAAACAGTTAAAAAGAAAACCAGGATATAAAAGTATACCTATTTATACTGATTATAATTAAAATGGTTATGTGTGTGTGTGTGTGTGTGTGTGTGTGCATGTCTGTGCACGCACGTGTGTATGCCTGTGTATGTGTAGTGTTGCTGTCCTTCTTTCCACTATTATTTAATATTTCACAGCACAAATGGTTTACATTTACTATGTAAAAGAGTAACCCTAAAAGTTCTGCTACATCAAGAGAAATACTTGCTGGTTTTAGATACATGGAAGATTGGGGGGGATTTTAAAACTGGGGAGTACCTGGTGTGGGAACAGAATAGGAAGGGGAGAGGAAGACATTCTCTAAAATAAACACACTAACTACAGTGATACTGGAAGAGATAGGCTAACAAACAGGGTTATTGTTTTTTCCTAGTTTTTGCTGTTTCTTTCCAAAGACCTATATATATAACAAAGGATTCAAAAACATTGTAGCATAGCAGTTATGTATTGTAAATATAAGCCCAAGTTACCCAAATTATGTTCAGACGTAGAGAGGTTATTATTTGAACAAAAACTAAAGTCTAATAAACAGACATATGAGAGTAGTTTTTATTTAATTTTTTAAGTTTATTTATTTATTTAGAGAGAGTGCGGGAGCAAGTAAACTAAGGCAGAGAGAGAAGGAGAATCCCAAGCAGGCTCTGCACCATCAGCATGGAGACAGATATGGGGCTCCATGCTCATGATCCATGAGATCATGACCTGAGCTGAAACCAAGAGTCAGGCACTTAACTGACTGAGACACCTGGCGCCTCAAGAATAAGTAATTATTACATTAAATGTATTGTAATGAAGGTTTATCTTACTGACCAAGGGAGGATGGTAAACTGCAGTTGTAGGCATCAATTGAAGGTAGAGGAAGGTGAGGTAGCTCTTCTGCTTTGGAAAATGATCAGAGTCAAGTAACCAGCTTTCAGACAGCCATTCAGGGTCAGCATGAGATGTGCTCCATGCTCTTTTTTTCTTGAGACCGTGACGAAATGCAAACAAAACACAAGAGCACTGTATCAGTCAAGGTTTTGCCATATGCATGTGATTGATTGCAGGGAATTGACTTACTTAATTGTGTTGGCTGGCTAGCTAGCTATGCAGGAAACTCTCAGGAGCCGAAGCTTCACTCCATTCAGTCCACAGGCAGAATGTCATCTTAAGAAAATCTGCATTCTATTCTTAAATCCTTTCAATTTCCTGGATAAAGCCCATCCTGATTATGGAGGACTTGAAGTCAATTGATTGATTTAATCACTCCTGCAAAACGCCTTCATGGCAACATCTAGACTACTATATGATTAAATAACTGGGGACAAATGTCTAGCGAAGTTGACACATGAAACTGACCATCATAAACACTGCAAAACATGCAATAGTGAACTTCAAAAGCAAGAAGAGTAGTAGAAAATGCTACATATTGACCTTCTTTGCTTGATGAAAATATGTAGGCCAAAATATTTTGGAAATATTCAAACATGGTGGAAAACTTATATTTAAATGTGATAAGCTATGATTACAAACTCTTATCTCTAATAAACTGATGAGTCTGTCCTTCCCAAAAGCGATAACTTCAAAATATCACTTTTTCCCCTCAAGGTTTTTTGTTTTGTTTTGTTTTTGCTTTTTTTGTTTTTGTTTTTGTTTATTTTGTACAGAGAGTGAAAGAGAGCCAATGAGGGAGGGGCAGAGAGATAATCTCAAGCAGGCTTTATGCCCATTGTGTAGCCAGATCTCATGACTATGAAATCATGGCCTGAGCTGAAATCAAGAGTCAGAAGCTTAACCAGCAGAGCCGACCAGGCATCCCTTTCCTTGCAAGTTTTTATTTAAATTCTAGTTAGTCAACGTACAATGCAATATTACTCTCAGATGTAGAATTTAGTGATTCAACACTTACATGCAATACCTAGTGCTCATCACAAGTGCCCTCCTTAATACCTATCACCCATTTAGCCCATCCCCCCACCTATCTCCCCTCTGGTAACCCTCAGTTTGTTCCTTGGTTTTTCCTTTCCCCCCCTATGTTCATTTGTTTTGTTTCTTAAATTCCACATGTGAGTGAAATCATACGGTATTTGTCCTCTAACTTATTTCTTTAGCATAATTCACTCTAGCTTCATCTATGTCGTTGCAAATGGCAAGATTTTGTTCTTTTTTATGGTTGAGTAATATTCCATTGTGTGTATTACACATATACATATATATATATATATATATATATATATATCACTTCTTTATTCATCAGCAGATGGACATTTGACTTCTTTCCATAATTTGCCTATTGTTGATAATGCTGCTATAAACATTGGGGTGCCTAAATATCACTTTTTATTTATTTATTTATTTATTTATTTATTTTTAACATTTATTTATTATTGAGAGACAGAGCATGAGCCTGGAAGGGGTAGAGAGAGGAGGAGACACAGAATCCGAAGCAGGCTCCAGGCTCTGAGCTGTCAGCACAGAGCCTGACGTGGAGCTTGAACTCATGAACTGCAAGATCATGACCTGAGCCAAAGTCAGATGATTAACTGACTGAGCCACCCAGGCACCCCTAAATATCACTTTTTAGATGATTAGTCATATGTATTTAGTTTGTTTCTGAGTAGAAAGATCATTATGCTTGGAGAGAAAGATAACAACAACTAATAAAAAAAGCTGGAGCCAATTGAAAAGTATAACTGTAAAGCTCTTACAAAAGTTGTGAATTCAACACTTGTTAGGTGAAGTAATTCTATATGAAGCTACTGAAATTTAGAGTACTACTAATTCATCTCAAGGAATTTTTTTCAGAAAAAATATAAGAAATGATTTCACATGGTTATCATTGTTCGGGAAGGTACTCTATTGGGATCTGTATACTCAGTGCATATGTCTCATTTTGCTAAAACTCACAGAGACAACATCATGTGTAACATTGACATGAATTTAGTTCATTGATTTTAACTACATTGGTAGCAGTGTCTTGAAAATATATACATGGTGTAACTCTTTTTTGTGTATGTGGGTTTAATATGTGGATTACATATTACAAATTTGTGGTAAAACATTCAGATGTATGCTAAAACAAATATTCATTAATGTCCCAGGATTCCAAATTTAATCTCTGAAAACATCAATCTGCAATTTCTGAAGCACATCTGAAGGCTGTAGGGGCAAGCACACACAGATGCACATAAATGTCATATTTATATAACATTTTATTCCTTGGGTGAAACTGAAGACAAACCTGTGCATTAATCAAAATAATTAAGTCTTAAAGTATAATCGGTTTTGTGATTTTATTTCCTCTTAGAGTGTAGAAGACACCGGGTCAAATAATGTGAAAAATAATGAGTAGGGTCTGTTGACTGAAATTATGCAAAAGCAACTAGCACTATGAAGTGGCATATAGATGTAGCAGAGTAACTAATTAGACAGCCATCTGGCACCATTTAGATCAGGATAACAAGGCCTCCACCTCTTAATAGTCCTTTAAGACATCATTCTCTTACTGCAGTATGCTAATTGATAGTCATGTGAAGGCCCTGAGTTAGAAGAGAAATGTTAAATTATGCTCTGCATACTCTGATTAAGGTAATTAACAAACTACATTATAGGAAGATGTCAGACAAAATGGTTAATGTTTCCAAAAATTTTAATAATTATAAAAGTGAGACTAGAAATACAAAAATGCCTTTTTTTAAAAAAAAATATATTCATCAGAAACATTACTACCCTCTCCCCCTCTTCCATCCTGCTTCATTATTTGTTTTGAAAAGTTCAAGAACTTAAGAAATGGCCTCCCATATCAAACTGCATTATTGGAGAGCGTTGTAGAAGACACATGATTTTTCTTTTTTAATGCCTACAGTCGTGGATGAGCCACCAAGGTAAAAGGAAAGTGACAATGTGACTGAAATTGCCCTTCATATTCTGAATTAACTTTGGAATTTGGGCACAGCCCCCCAAGATTCACATATTATATTTATCGTGTGAGACCTACCTTTCTTTTTTTTCCAATTTTTATTTACATTTTAGTTAGTTAACATATACTGTAATATTGATTTCAGTAGAATTTAGTAATTCATCACTTATGTGATGTACCTTCCTTCTTGAACACATGATTACCCAGAAATTCTCAGTTATCTCATGGATTGTGCAATTTTCTGTTGTATTCATCTGTCAGTCATTGTTCCATTCTGCTTTTCCCAGCTTCTCTGACTTCTGCTGTAATTGATCCTGTAAGCAGGAGACAAAGGTACTTTTCTCTTTTTAGAGGTGTCATTAGAACTTTAAAAAATGTTGGAGGAGTATTGGGAGTTAAAATATGTATTTTTCGGACACAAGAAAATTGGTTGGCCAATTACATACCCAATTATTAAATAAGAATCTCTAAAATGTCTAAAATATCAAATTCTTGTGAGGCAAAATGTGCTTCTCTCTATAAGACACAGGCTTCTTTTCCTTTGCCCTAAAGTCCTGTGGGGACTATTTATGTATGATGCCTATGTGGCAGACAGTTCTTCTGTTAGGCTAGGTGACTAATTTCCACATTCTCCCCTGAGGATTACACAGATAGGACATTTCTATCAGATTGGTTTTCAATGGTTTTAGTTGCTTTAAAATGACTTGTGACCAGTAAAGTATGGAGGTGATCACTCCACAGGCTCTAAATCTTTGGAAGATTATTTTTAAAGCAAATCCTTTAAAACTACTGTAGAATGAACAGTTTTTATTTAGAATGACAGGAAAGAATAGCAGAGAAAACCAGAAGGATCACCTTTCCGATAAACTAGTGAAGTATGACTTGTTCCCAATTTTCTTAAGGAAAAGGTTTTAGTGTAAGAAATAACGTATTGAATATATTCATTCAGGACATCTGACAAACACAAGAATTAAGTCTTTGAAACATTTATGATTTACATATAATGTATGGATAACTCAGTTTTTACATCATACTCCTTAAATCTGAAGCTGTGGCTTTAGGGACCTGAATCCCTGGTACATTTCCTTTGAAAATAGAGAAAAATAATGAAGTACCTATATGACTAGCATAGACAATTAGTTATTCTCACACCAAGATCAAATTTATTTCTTATATTTGTAAAATAGAATATTTTAGCTCAAATTATTTTTATTTCAGAGAATGTGGTACACCTTTTATAACTAGTTATATTAGGAGACATTGGAGATATTGCTTATACATTAATTAATTAGGTATAGGACAAATTATTGGAAAACTTTTTAAATCCTTCCAACTTTGAAATTGACCTATTTTAATATTTTGTTGTTTCTATTTGGTTTTGGTCTAATGAAAGTGTTGTTATTTATATGTTGACACAGTATAGAGTTAGAGTTTGTAACCCAGAGTACACTCATTTAAAAATGTATCAAGTTTTTTAAGCTCTCTGGAATATTTAGTGTGTATACCTCTTATTTTCTGAGTAGATGACTTATAACTTCAATCAAATTACTCATATCCCAAAACATATTGAGAATCCCTACCATATTGGTATCCATGATACATTCACCATCCTTCAGTAACATGTACAATAGAAGGAATATTTACATCGAAGAACATAGTACCCTCGAGTTATCTGTTCACAGAATTCTAGAACAAGAAGACAAGATGGTCTGAATTATTTCTGTATGGTTTTTGATATCTCCATGACTGTTACACTTTCCGGATAAATAACAAAAAGTAGAACACTTCTTATTCAGCCTGAGTTATGAGCTGAATTGTGTCTCCCCACCCCCACCCACCATCCCCCTGAATTCATATTGTCCAGTTCTAATCTCAGTAACTCAGAATGTGACTGCAGTTGAATATAAAGCCTTTACAGAGGCAATTAAGGTAAAAGGAGGTCATACAGGTGGGCCTAATCCAATAAGACTGATGTCCTTATAAGAAGCAAAGATTAGGACATAGACAGATAAAGAGGGAAGACCATGTGAAGACACTGGGGAAGATAACCATGTACAAGCCAAGGAGAGAGATTTTCATAGAAGAAATCAACCTGGCTGACACTCTGGTCTAGGACTTCTAGCTTACAGAATTGTGAGTTCATAGCAAACATTTCTGTGTTTATAGCATCCCTAGCAAATTAATATAACCTGCTGTATGAAATACTATTTTCTAATTTGTGCTGTGGAGAACAATTTATCCACAGCCCAATAGTGCATTTTACCTACCCACTGATGATTGACCACTATGGCAAATCATACTGGCAAAGCAATGGTGGACTAGAAACATGGGTCCCTGCCTTCCATAGTGCTTACAATTAGATATGGAATACTTATTTAAAGCAAAGTTTACCCTCATGCAACTTGGAATTTTGAGAGTCAGTATTCATGCAGAAAATAGTTACTTTGACCATGAAATGAATCTATAACAATGCATTAAGATAAGAGAGTAGAGATTCTTTTTTTTAAATTGTTTTCAATGTTTATTTCTTTTGAGAGACAAACAGAGCATGAACAGGGAGGGGTAGAGAGCGAGGGAGACAAAGAGTCTGCAGTAGGCTCCAGGCTCCAAGCTGTCAGCACAGACCCCAACCCGGGGCTTGAACTCACAAGCTGTGAGATCATGGACTGAGCCGAAGTTGGAGGCTTAACCGACTGAGCCACCCAGGCGCCCCAAGAGGGTAGAGATTCTTAAGCACAAGTGAGTTCAGAGTGGCCCTAACAAAATTAAGAAGGATTCAGAAAATAAAAAAGACAGAGCTGCATGGTGGATAATATGTGGAAAAGTCCATAAGCTGACTTAGAGAAAGTAACAATATTAAGGGAAAGTTTGAAAGAAAACCATCAAGAATCAATTGTAAGTGACTTACACTAGCTTTCAGGAGTTTTAAAGGAGCACATCTTCCTTATCTTCTAAACTCACTAATCCCCCATAGGGATATTCTACTTGAGGCAATTCAAATTACTGACAGAGAACATTCTTTAAGCTCTATCTTTGCTCTTGTTCACTTTTTCTGCATCTCTCAAAGTACCAATTGATAAAGATTCAGTTCTCATTCTAAATATGGATTTATTACCATTATTTTTATGTTGATATGATCTTTCATTGTGAGCAAAAAAATCAAGTTAATTTATTTAACACAGTTACTTGAAAAAAAAGTAAATCATGTAGCAAGTGCAGAATGTTTACATCCTAGGATAATTGGCCCATGTTTCTAAAGAGCAGCTGTTCAGAGCAACTAGTCCCTGAGAAATAAATCCCTACTTCCTATCTCTTTACATCCTTTACTCTCTGATGATGTCTGCTACATTCTTCTCTTTCCATAGACCAGGTTTCTATACTCCTGAGTTCACCTGGTAGAGAAACTTCCTCTTTTCCAAAGACTGGCCAGCTGAGCTAGGAATGTCAACTTCAACTCTCAATTGCTTACATACAAATAGGCCTTTATTGGCCCATGTTGGGTCAATAATCCCATCTAGAACAGCAAAATTAGCCTGAAAGTAAGATGGCAGTTACACAAATATACTTGCAGAGCATTCACCACGTTCATTTTTGTGTCCATGTGGATTTGTGTAAGTATAGGGGAGAGAAGGGAGAATAGTTTCTATGACAGAAGTAATGGAGTGATAAAACAGCTCAGCAGGGGTCCCATAAAATATCTTGTGTGTGTATCAAAACCAAACTGATTACTTACTCCTTTGAAGTATTGGATTGTACTTTTGAGACTTAAAATGTTCTGGCTCAAATTATTGACTTCGGCTTTTATGATTTTATGCTTTATCTCTTTACCACTGCTGAGCACCCTTGTGTTAGATACTATATTCTACCACCTTCACACCTTTGACTATTGTATTCTACCACCTTTACTCCACTTTCCTGGGCTAAATAATTCACCTGCACAATCTGATAGAACACTTACTTTTCAACCCACAGGAGTACATACACATACACAGATGCACATGCACACACACTCACACACACAAATCTTTATTACCTAATCCTTCCATTTATTTCTTTTTACCTTTTGGAAGCTCCTGCTTAAATATTTCTAATTCTACAAACTCATGTAAGTGATTGTTTACTTTCTTGATACTTTCTTGATACATTCGATACAGGATGAGTCAATTTTAATGGTTCTTGTGCATCTTAAACCTCATTACCATACCCAAGAGCTGAATGAGCTTATCTGTTGAACTGCTTGATGTTAATTTTCCTAAATGGAGATCATTATTGTAATTTATAATCTTTGCATACAAGGTTTAGTAAAATTACAAAATATATTAAAACTCAATCCCCTTAGTGGGAAAGTAACTTTGCTTTCTAAGAATATTTTGCCAATTAATGCCTTTTCTGGAGCACTTTGTGTTAAAAAATTCATTTATAAAACATTTATTAAGCAACCATCACCACCCAACAATAGAATATGCACTGAGAAAGTGGTGAGTAAAATCTGACATGGCTTGACAAAATGAATTGTCTAGTATAAAATAATGGTAGTAATCAATTAATGCATAAATTAATAAACAAGTGAGATTTTAATAAAAGCTAAACAGAAATAATAGCGTTATAAACTTTTACACAGGAAGGAAAATTATTTTCTAATATTCAATGGACTCATAAAATATATATAAAACACCAAGTTACATAGAAAATGATAAAACTACCAAAGGTTAGTTTTCACAAATCATATTTTCTAACCACTTTTTAATGATTTTAAATTAGTTGATTTACTTGTTCACTTCTCACTTACTATGTGTAAGGCCTTAAACCAAAAGCTTTGGAAACATTTAGCTACCTCTTATCTATTGATTTACCTTTTGTTTTCTCTTGTATTTTTACTATGGAAAATTCAAACTTATTTCATAGAAAAGAAAATAGTATAATATAATTCTACCATCAGTTTGTGGAAAATCTACTCACCAAGGTCTTTTCCAAATGTCTTTACTATCTTGAAGTAAATTTCAGATTTCATCTTATTTTATACATACGTATTTCAGTATACACCTATAAATGATAAGGATTTATTAAAAATAATAACATCATATTTTAAAAATCAACAATAATCCTTTAATATTATCATATAGCTAATATCATTTACATCACTTATCACGTGATAAATGTCACTAGTTCTCTTACACTTCCCTTTATACTTTGAATCAGGATTCAAATTATGTGTATATCCCTTGAATCCCTTTTACACCATAGATTCTTCTTTCTTCTTTCTAAGTGTGTTTTGGGTTTTTTATTCTTAAAATCTATTTATTGGAAATACATACGGAATATTCTAATAGAATATCCTATAATCTCTGTTTTTTGTATTCCTTTGATATCCTTTAACATGTTTTATTTTGTTTTGTTTTGTTTTGTTTTGTCTTCCCTTGGATTACCTATAGTTAAAAAGCTTCATTGAAATCCTGTTTACTGCTTGGCAAGAATAATTCATGGGTAGTGATGGGTACTTCCATCCTGAGCAATATAATGTCTGGAGGTATCTTTGTAACACTGAGAGACAATGATAACTATTGTCTAGATTCATTTATTAAACAGATTGCAAATCAATATGAATTCTAAATTTTTGCCTGCATTTTATTAGTTGGAAAATTCCTGTAGTAAGTAATTTGCTCTCATTATTTGATTAACATGGTAAGTTCCTCTAGGAAAGAAATTCTTTCTATTTATTTACAAGTCTTAAAAATAGAAACAAATACTAGTTCTCAAGTATTTTTCAAAGATAACCAATGAGGTTTATCTATTTTTAAAATTAAATTTTAAGTGCAATATTCATTTACTATTTAATAAGTAAAAGTTTAAACTCTATTATTTCCACAATTCCATCAACTTACTGATTTTAATACTATCCTAAATCATTCCTTGGTCAAATATGAAACTGAATACTTTATGAAATACAGTGTATATGAGACCACTAAGTAAAACTTCAGCATTCAATAAGGTGTTTTCCTTAGATGAAATTTGTGAACTCAAAAACATTTATCTTGAGGATACAAAAGATCACGAGGCATAGCTCAATACACTATGTAACTATAATGCAAAATGAATATAAATAAATTAATAATGAATAATTGCTCTTCGTTTACTAGAAAATAATTTAAAATAGAAAAATGATTGGGGCGCCTCGGTGGCTCCGTCGGTTGAGTGTCATACTTCAGCTCAGGTCACGATCTCACGGTTCCTGAGTTCCAGCCCTATATCGGGGTTGGTGCTGACAGCTCGGAGCCTGCTTGGGATTCTGTGTCTCCCTTTCTTTCTGCCCCTCCCCTGCTCATGCTCTGTCTCTCGCTGTCTCAAATATAAATAAAAACATTAAAAAAATAAATTAATTTAAAAAAAAGAAAAATGATTAAGATGTCAAAAACGGGTATTTCAAAAATATTAAATACATGGGGAAACATCTAACAATATTAATAGGAATGTAAAGATAGGTAACAAAATAGACATTGCAATTTAGAGAGGCATGTAATTCAAGATCAATAATAAATTAATCATTAGAAACTAGACAATATAACATTTGAAGGCTTCATAACATAGAAGAATATTCATTTATGTATCACAAAAATGTGATTAAAATTGAATTAGAAAACTGGAATAAATATCATGTCTTAATAAATTGAAAAACATTTCAAGCCTTATGTGTGAGTCCCCTGTCTTGCTTTAACTGCCACATACCAATCTAGAGTATTGTGCCTCTTTCTTTGGTCTCTCTTTGCTTTCTGTGGATGGGGAGCAGTTTCAGATTTCACTAGAAAAAGTAGAGGTTGCGAAATAATTATTCTACTGAATACTTCTTGGAAATTTTTCTTCAAATTACCAAAGGTTTACTTCATATTATACTACTTAACTGCTGAAGAGTATAGGAGTTTAAGAGGAGAAAGTTGATATTTTGGGGGTTATATTTTTTAAGGACAACAAGCCTCATAATTTAAACTTAAACTGTTTTATTCTTTATATTAAAAAGTGAAAGCAAGGGGTGCCTGGGTGGCTCATTGGTTAAACCCTTGACTGTGGCTCAGGTCATGATCTCCTGGTTTGTGGGTTCAAGCCTCATGCTGGGCTCTGTGCAGACATCTCAGAGCCTGGAACCTGCTTTGGATTCTGTGTCTCCCTCTCTGCCCCTCCCCCACTTGC
Source organism: Panthera uncia (assembly GCF_023721935.1). Taxonomy (NCBI): domain Eukaryota; kingdom Metazoa; phylum Chordata; class Mammalia; order Carnivora; family Felidae; genus Panthera; species Panthera uncia. The sequence goes on along the minus strand of NC_064812.1, from coordinate 24,492,916 downwards.
ACTCTCTCTGTCAAAAATAAGCATTAAATTTTTTTTTAAATATAAAAATAAAAGTAAATAAAGAGTGAAAGAACTATAAAAAATCCACAAATCATTCAAAATTATACCATCCAAAAATTAATGGTTTTACTCTTCAGTGAATATTTTTCTAAGTTTCACTACAAAATTTGGGGCATGATAAATGAGGAAATATATTTTATTATAAGATTAAAATCAAATTATTTTAGATATGCTACTTTAAGTGAACATACTGAATTTATTATTTTCTCAAATTAAAAACATGGAAGTAAAACTAATATTAAAATAAAGTCTATGTTTCAAAAAAGATATTAGTCTTTTATTATATATTAGGGGATGTTTTTTGGAATTACTTATTTCTGAGTTAAGTAATAATTCCCTGAATATACATTCCAATTAATCAACTATAAATGAAATTATTTTTCTTATATATATTTATCCTTTTTTCCAGTGACGTTACAATTTTCCAAAGGTATAGCACTTTTATTTTAAAATAGTCCATAACATTTCTATTTTGGTTCCCAGTAAAACTGCATAACTGCCCAAGTTGTTTGGTCAAATTTGGTCATTTAGATTAATTTTTTATTTACTATAATTTAGTGTAACATCATGTGACATTATTTGTTTTGTTTGTTTGTTTTGATCCATCCCTTACCTGCTTAAATTGTAGAACACAGTAGTTTATTTTTTTAAGCTAATTTATTTTGAGAGAGAGAGAGAGCAAGCAGGGGATGGGGAGAGAGATAGGGAGAGAGGGAATCCCAAGCAGGCTCCACCCTATCAATGCAGAGCCCAATGTGGGGCTTGAACTCATAAACCATGAAATCATTTATTGCAGGGCTGATTTAGTGAGCATGAACTCCTTTAGTTTTTATTTGGGAAACTCCGTCTCTCCTTCTATACTGAATGATAGCCTTGCTGGATAGAATATTCTTGGCTACATATTTTTCTCATTCAGCATGTTGATATATCATGCCACTTCCTTCTGGCCTGCCAAGTTTCTGTAGAGAGATCTGCTGTTAACCTTGTCTGTGTTCTTTTATAATTTAGGGATTTCTTTTCCCTTGTGGCTTTTAGGATTTTTTACTTATCTATATGCTTTGCAAATTTTACTATGATATGTCTGGTGTTGGCCTGCTTTTGTTGATTTTGATGGGACTACTCTGTGCCTCCTGGATTTGGAAGTCTTTTTTCCTTCCCCTGATTAGGCAAGTTTTTAGCTTAATTTCTTCAAATATGCTAGCATATGCTCCTTTTTCCTTCACTTCTTCTGGAACTTCTATGATAAAAATGTTATTAGGCTTTATGGAATCCTGGAGTTCCCTCAGTCTATATTTGTGATCCAATATTTTTCTTTCCCTTTCCTTTTCAGCCTCATTATTTTCCATAATTTTATCTTCTTTATCACTTAATCATTCCCCTGCTTCTTCCATACTTGTGGTGATTACAACCAGTTGGTTTTGCATCTCTGTTATAGCGTTTTTTATTTTAGCATAATTTTTAGGTCTTTTATTTCTGCAGTAAGGGACTCCCTGGTGTCTTCTTTGATTTTCTCAAGTGTGACTAGGATCCTTATGACTGTTGTTTTGAATTCTGAATTGAGCATATTTCTTATATCTGTTTCAATTAGATCCCTGGCTGTGACCTTTTCTTGTTCTTTCTTTGGGGATGAATTCCTCTGGCTTGGCATTTTATCTAGGTTTCTGTCTTCTGTGTTTTAGAAAAGTTTGTTATGTTTTCTGCTCCTGAGATTAATGTCTTTATTAAGAGACTCATACTCCCTCTCTCTGTCCCTCCCCCATGTGCTCTCTCTCTCTCTCTCTCTCTCAAAAATAAGGAAACATTAGAAAAGAGAGAGTGAGAGAGAGAGAGAGAGAGAGAGAGAGTCATGTAATGTCCAGGGCCTGGTGTTTCAGGAAATATTTCTGGTATATCTGTGTGCAATCTGATGCTGTTTTTTGGCTGCTCTTTCCCTCAGGTCAGTCCTCTGCAGATTTCCTCCTTGTCAGCAGTGGGAAGTTGTTGGTCTTTGTCCAGAGTGTGGTGAGTTTTATCTAGGTGTGCTCTGGTCTGCTTATTAAAAGAGGCCTGATGTTTTTTCCTCTGTAGCTGAAGTTTGCAGCACCCTACAGTCAGTAGACTTGGTGTGAGTGGGCAGATTTGTGCTAGTCTTGTGGGGGAGGGACCCACCTTCTGGTTCTGGAGCACACTTGCCCTAGTAAAGATTCAGCTGCAGAGTGCAGGGGAGGATGGGGCTTGGTGTAAGCGATTTAAGCCATCACTTTTGGTGCCATGCTGCTTAGTGAAGTTAGTTTATGCTGAGGGGTGGGGGAAGGAAAGGTGCTAGCCAGCTCCCTTATCCCTAGAGAGAGGAATTCACACCCACCGCTGTCCAAGAAGCCCTCTCAGGAAAGCAAACAATCTCCCCTAGGTGCCCCAGGCATCCCTCAGATCCTTGCCTTCACCCTGTCTGTGTCCAGGCTGTGTGCCAGCCTGGCAGTGCTGTGCCAGGTGTGTCCCACAAGAGCAGTCACACCAATGCATAGGAGCTTGGAATTTAGAGTAAAGCACAGCAAAAAGCCAATGTCCAGGTTAGCCACTCTCAACAGGATTCTCCGCCCCTATGCTAAGTGGGGGGAGGAAACATTATGTTGCCCACTGGTTCTTTTGTCCCCTGAGAGGCAACACCACCTTTCCCAGATGCATTCCAAAAAGGGAGACTCTCTCCCAGTGTGTCCCCGGGGATCCTTAGACTGTGCCTTCTGTTCCCAGCTCTGTCCTCCTTTTCCACAGGAGCACCATAGTGCCTGCTGGGGTCAACACTAGGCATGCTGGGAACCTCTAAAACCAGTCTTTGAGTTCCACTGGTTGTAAAACTCATGATAATCAGGCCCTCTCATTTTCCCAGTCAATGACTTTGGGGAAATGTTTTCCTTGTGCCATCCCCTATGCATTGCACTCTCTCTCTCTCTCTCTCTCTCTCTCTCAAGTCTCCCTGTAATCAGGGCTTCCTCTCATCCACAGCACCCACAATCCTTTTCTCACCAAAATTATGTCTCCATACCTCCTACCTTCCATAATGTGGCCCTTTCTCTCGCTCTAGTTGTACAGTTTGTCTTGTCAGTCATCAGATTGATTTCTTGGGTGATCAGAATGATTTGATACTTATCTGGCTGTGTTTGAGTGATGAGGCAAGCATACTACTCTTCCATGGTAGTCCCCCCTGATTTCTGTATTTTACAATAGAATTCATTCCCATTATTTTTGCATAAAAGTGAAAGAAAAAACATAAATGTAGATACATATTGAATTCAATTTAAAACAAAGCATGCTGTAGTTTGGCTCTCAGTAAGCTAAAATCTAATCAAATAAAACCAATATTTTCTTTCAGACACTTTCAAATACATGCCCTTTTGTCCTTTAAAATAAAGCTTTCAAATGAATTGATTGCTTTTCTTTAAATTTTAACTGAAAAGTTAAACTTAGTTTGAACCAACTCCAGAAATATGAGCTTTAAAAATATGACTCTATTGAATCTGGGAGAGATTGAGATGTCATTGATAAAACAATAAATGAAAGAGTAGTAGATTTTGATATGAACAAAGAAAATGAATTGTTCGCCAGAGGTCCAAAAGAATTAATACTCTTTCCTAAGTTGAATGTTGGAATGTTGAATATGAAAATAGATTTTTGGTACAGCTGAAGTTAGTCACATGCCAAAACATAAAATAACATAGTATCCTAAGATTAGGCAAGATTTACAAATGTGTTATAATCCTAGGAGGAACCATTTATATCATAATGGTGATGGTTTCTTGCCATTGTTTTTTTTATGTCAATGATAAAACAAGGAGATTAATAATAGAATATAGGCTTAATGTTCCATATGCAGTTCAATGCATCTTTCTACCAATACTACTATATTATCATGCTTCAACTTCACAACATTCATCAAATGCCAAATTTGATTCCTAACATACAAACCTTTAGCACTTATCTACTTAAGTACTTTTTTCTCAACATCTAAAATCTATTTATTTTGAATTCAAAGGATTGTTTTGCAACATAAGCACTTTTATAATTTCTGCTCGGGGAAAATTTGAGAAAGAGCACATTTACATAGTCTAAGAGGAGTTTGCGTCTATAAGAAGGTCACACATTGAGTTATATGTTGCTTCACTATTTAGTTCAAAGGAAATTTTCCAGGAGTTTAAATATATGCACAATACTAATGAGGAGATGGGTAAAATGAAATACAAATGATCAGATATGTGGAAAAGTAAATAAGTCAGTTCCTAGAGGGAGTGAAACCCTTCATTCAAATTTCTAAACTGTGCTTGAATTACCACCTGCATGAGTAGCCCTGTTATCAGTGGAAAAGAGCCCCACCATCCTTTTTAAAAATTAATGGACTTTCTTTCTTAGAGAAGCTTTAGGTTTACATGAATATTGAAAAGATAGTACAGACTTCTCATATACAATCAATCCCTTCCTCCCAGCTTTCCCTATTAGTGAGTTTGCATTGGTGTGGTACATTTGTTACGACTAATGAATATTAATTAATTGATGAATGATATAGATACATTACTCCTAAGTAAAATCCATGGTTTACATCAGAATTCACTTGCTGTGTTGTACGATTTTATGGGTTTGTTATTTTTTTACCATTATAGTATCAGACGCCTACTTTCACTGCCTCAGAAATGTCCCGTGCTTTACTTATCAACCCTCCCTTGTTCTGCCTCCACCTCTGTCCCTGAAAACCACTAGTCTTTACCCGGTCCTTGTAGCTTTGCCAACAATGTCCCTTATATGATTCAATGATATTTTGATTTTCAGATTAAATACTACAGAGATAATGCCTCTTTAATAATTTTAAGCAGGGAAGCAAATGTGAAAGTAGAACTCAGGTATGTTCCCCATGAGACTCTACCCACAGTATGAAAAGTTTAAAAATAGATTCATGGGGTATAATATATAGATCAAAGAGCTATGAAATAAAAATTTCCATAGGTGGAAATTTTTGACATATCCAGAATTGAAGGTATAGAGAGATTTCCCATGATTCCATTAAATTCCTATGGCATATGGAAGTTGCCTACCTAAATACCAAAGATAGCCTTGTTAAAATAACTTTCTGAATTATGGAGGGAGGTCACTAGTGCTTATCATTTTTCTTTATGCTAGATGCCAGAATCTTTGATAACAGATATTTATTTACAACAGGCATTATTTAAATTAAAATATTATAAGCACAAAGGAATTTGTCACTGAAAATTACTAAACCTATTATGGTAAGTAAAAATTTTAAGCATTTACCTACATAGTCAATTAAAACACAATTATGTAAAATTAATTGTATTTTATAAATAATGTATTTCTGACATGTATATTCAATTGTATCCTCATGAGGATACTGTTAAAAACTTTAAAGCAGATAATGACTATGAGAAGTAATGCTGTATGGGTTAGGGCTAGTTTCCACTACGTACATTTTCCACATTCTCAGATTCTTTTATGCATTTACTCTGCAGTTCTTTTAACCATCCAGAACTGGAATGTTGCTTCCTTATACTAGAGTCTTTATTACCAGAACATACATCATTTAGAGCAGTGGATATGCTTTTGGAAATACGAGCTCGCACTAACTCTGTGGGTCATCATGGCACAGTCTCCATGGAGATGATCTGGATTTCCCCCACCTCACAATGTTTCTGAAGCCACAGTGAACTTTTGGCAATTGTTTCTTCCAGCTACTCATCGTATACATTTTAGTCATATCAGGGAAATTTAATATTTTTTATGACCTTCACATTGATAAAATATTTCCAGCAATTAATCCCTAATCACCAGATGTTTACCCTCTGATTATCAGACTTGTTCCTTTGTGAAAGCTCCAGTGGTATCAGACTTGCTTCTATCTGGCCTTGTGATTTATACTATCTACTAGACACCAGTTAAATGGAAGAGAGAAGAACCATAATAAAGTAAACAATACAATCAACTCAGGATAGCACATTGGCTGGGAGCCTTTGCATATGGAACATTTCAGCTCATGAGTTTGTCAGAGCAACGGTTGTATATTCTGGCATACCAAGTCTCACTTCCTCTGAGGATACGATAATATAGAGAATGTGAACAAAACATGAATACTAATGTATCATAGCTATCTTTAGGAAATATTTTGGAAGCTTTAAAGTGTTTCTGTACTGTGTTGGGTGGCATTAAGAGAGGTATACATAAATCTGATTTCGATCTTGCTCAAAAAAATCTGAAGTATAAAAATTAGGTAGATCATGATGCTAAATTTGCTTCTCTCCAAACTACTCAGCCAAAGGCTTGCCGCTCTCCACACTGCAATGGGTCTCTTTCTTTTTGGATGATGTTATATTGACTTGGAGTTAATCTGCAGTACATATAAGTGCATATAAATGACAAAACATTAGATGCATTCATGTTTTCATTTTATCCCTGATAGGAAAAATAGGAATTTTACTTTTTGGGGGGGTGGGGAGCTAGATCATTTAGGGTACTTGATCCTGTTGAATATTCAAGAAAAAGTGAATCAACAGATGTCAGTATTCTTCAAAAAACAGTAGTAATAATAATAATAGCAATAATACTTACACAGAGCAAAAATAAACTAACTTTAACTGAGTGCCAGGCTTCCGTTTTAACTTCATGTAGTTCTCATAGTATTGCTTTCAAGCATAACATATTTATCCACATTATAAAACAGAGGATCCTGAGACTTGGAAATGTTAAGTCTTTTGTCCAATAACAACTGGATATGAAATAGTAGAGCAAAAAAAAAATAAATAAAAACAAAACACAAAAAGAGCTGAAGTCCATATAAGTCCAAATCCCATGCTCTTAATCTTTTTATTAAAGTAGATATAATGATATTATTTTTAAATGCCAAATTCACAGAAGAAATTTATATAGTTGACTTGGTATAGTCATTTGGCAAAGATCTATTTTTTTTGTCATTTCCATGTATTCTAGGAGATATGAAATATATTTAAAAATATACTTCTAATTTATTATGTAAAAATGATATTAATCTATAATGCTTAAACATTTCTATGATCTCTATTCTCCAGTGGGTATTAAAGAAAACATTGATTTCTTTCTTTTCTATTATAAAATCATATATAGTCATTTCAGAAGATGTCAAAGAGAGAATTGTACTAAGAAGAAAATGTTATTCATTCAATTATTCTACCTAGTAGTCTCCAGTAATATTTTTCTGAATTTCTTTCCAAGTTTGTTCTTAAATACAGGAGCACAGCTCCACACAATTATATAATCATTTCACTGAACATATTTTACAGAAGTGGTATCTTCTGTAAAATATATATTATATCTGTATAAGAGTTTACAACCATTATAAGATGCACCAAAATTGTAATTAAATATTATTTATAGCATCATTTATTAAACATTTCCCATCCTGATGTCACAGACTTTGAGTCTGAAGTTGTCTCTTGTCCAGCAATAGAGTGGATACAGAACTGAATACGACTAATGTCCAGGAGGAGACAAGAGTCAAAATAAGGGTCCTTGCTCCATATTTATTAGGATCAGAAGTCTCACAAATGTGAGGGAGAGAGAGAGAGAGAGAGAGAGAGAGAGAGAGAGAGACATGCAGAAAGAGACAATAAAACAGTGATCATTAACTCGTGTATGGGAGAAAGGGGGTTTTGAAGGTATGCGGTGTTAGGGGTTAGGGTCAATACCAATCAAAGTCTGGGCGTGGAGCACACAGCCGGTTCCTGCAGGCACCGGGCACTGTGTCTGTTCATCTCAACTTTTCTCCGGGCTAAGTCAGATAGAGCATGCTACTTCAGGGTTAACAAGGCATTTTTCTTGCTAATTAGCTATGGATATTTTCACCCTGCTGTGGGGGCTTTCTGCTTCTACCTGTTCTTGGATGCTTTCATTCTGTGGAAGCAGCTCTTTGCTCTATGCTTTGTTCTACGCTGGGGGCGCTTTCACCCTGTGGTGGCTTTCTATCCTAAGCGTTGTTATCCCATTGGTGCAAACTCAGGGAATTCCTAAATTTATTCCCCACACTCTAATAGATTATATATTTCCAAACACAGCTTACTTAATCAGGAAATATTAGAATAATCTCTTATAAAATCAGAAGGCAGATAATGATAGGCTCTCCAACTGATAGTATACAATGTACTTTGGAAAGGAAGAAATTAAAAAGTCATTACTAACAGTTAACATGACACTACCTAGAATTTACAAGAAAGACACTGGAAAGATTCTAAAATTAATGAGAGGTCAACCGTATATTATGCTAAAAATTTAAATGAAATGTTTAATACAAAAATAGTAGGAAATGTATTGAAATAAAATACTATACTATATATACTGTACTATAAAACCTGTGAAAATCCAAAATGTAATTCTGAGAAGAATTGCATTGGACCCCTAAAATTGTATACTTTAGGAGAGTACAAAAATGGTGAAATAAAAAAAGAAAGAAAATAGGGCATAATTTCATTTTTGTGCATGAGTAAATTCAATATTGTAAAATGTCACTTCTAACTTATATAATCTATATGTTTTACACAATTATGATCAAAATGCAAAAGAAATGTCCAGGGAATTTGACAATGAAATTGTAAGTTCAAATATAAGAGGAGTGATTATGATGTCTTCAATGAATTATGTTGGTGAAAATTACATGTCTTCAATATTTCAATATTTCATTTTTTCAATGTTTTTCAAAATTTTTCAAATAGATTCCCATGTCACACCGCATTAATCCAGAATTTAAGATGGAGAATAATTTTTATACTCTTAAGAAAAAAATAATTAATTTTTATGATTTTTTGGTAGGCAAATTCAAATCACAGGAGCCATAAAGAAAATGGCTGACATATTTGACTTAAAAATAAAAATCTGTCTCACAAAATAAACTAAGAACATGTTTATAAAGCAAACAGCAGGTACAGGAATATATTTGCAGCATATATATAAGGTTAAGCAGCTGAAAAGAGAACAAAGAGCTCCTCAAACTTGTAAGGAAAAGAGAAACTACAAAATAGATTAATAGACAAATTATATGAATTGGCAATTGGCAATTTATGATATTTAAAAGTGCTTAACCTTACCACTAACTATTAAAATGGAAAAAAAAGAATATCTTAAGAGCTATTAAAATGATTGATAACATCAAATGTTGGTAAAGTTGTAAAATAATACAGACTCATACACATTTTGTAGACATATAAATTTATTAAGGCTTTTGGGGAGGCAATGCATGATTAAATATTAATTCTATGTATACCTATTGACCCATTATTTCTATTTCTATGAATCTAATTTTCAGAAATACTTGCATATGAGCATAAAAATGCATGAATATGATCACACATTGCTTCATTCTTTTAAAAATAATATAAAGAATCTTATAAGTAATGTCTACCCAGGAGGACATGGGTTAATAAATTTGGTTTAACATAGTATACAGTAATATAAAGCTATTAAGACAAAATGAAATCAAGCCAAATATATTGACATGACAAGATTTGGAAGACATATTGTTAAACATTAATAATAATTACAAGATAATACACTATATTGTGTCATTCATTTTAAAAGTTGTATGTGTTTATCTCTCTGTTTCTACATTCATAGGAAAGAGGACTATAAAGTCACACTTACTGTGTGCACCAGTGGAATGAATTTTACCACTCTTCCAAATTTCCCAGTCCTATATTTTGATTCTGGTTTTGTTCCAAGGGTGAGTCTTTTTTATGATTTAAGCCAAATGTACATATAATTTATGAATCAAACTTGGACATGTTTCACAGTGAGAAAGGACACTATTAATAATTATGCCTAATAAAAGGCACATGACCTATCTCTCCCAGCAAAACCCAAAACTGTCCCAGCAATTGTGACATATGGTCTCTTGACTTACAATAGTCAGCGAATTTTATTCTGTTTCCACCATTTGTTTGGAAATGTGCACCTACTCTAAAGGGGATCAATTAGGAAAATAAGACTTTTGTGGATACTACTACTTAAAAACAGAAAAAGCAAAAAAGTCCACTTTCTTCTCTGGACCTAACAAAAGACACTTTGTCTCATATATGAAAACACAAAGTTTGGAGGTAGGGTCTACAATTGCAACAGTTATTTTTGAGCACTAAGGAAAAGCCTAGAGCCACTCACAGACCCTGTATGTTCCCTGAACTTTACTGATACTGAGAAGAGCATAGAGACCAAGAAATGAAGTTCTTAGTACTTCGGGGCACATTGAATTACACCTCACTTAAAGTTCCAGAATACCACCTGGAATTTTCAGTTTCATGAGTCAGAAAGTTCCCTTTTTTTGTTTGTTTAGGTCAGTTACAGTTGAGTTTTCTTTTTTTGTCATCTCTAACGCAGGGTACTAAATAATATATACTTAGGATCTTCATTAGTGTCTCATGGTGGTCTAGGAGTGGAAAATACACAGACCCAAGGCTAGAAAGTTTCATGTTTTGCTTGCGGTCCTTCTATTTTACTTACATTATGTACCATTTTGAAATAAACGTCAAAAGCATTAAAAAAACTCATATGATGTTCAGACTGAAGAATAAAGTTATATATTTTGATTTTATCTTTTGTACATTAGGAAAAAATTACATGCTTTTATTTTCCTGGAGAAGCCTCTCTTTATTTTTAAATATCCTTAATAGAATATGCCTATTTTCTTTCCTTGGCTTACAGTTAGTGAGTTGTTTTTGGTTGCATTATTATTTTAGTGAACATTTCCATTTCTTTTGTAGTTAATTATGTTTATGCTTGGTAATGTTTGATGTCAATGCTCGCTATCATTTTTTAAATTTATATTTACTATTGTAAAGCATAATTCATTACTCCTTGGCTGAAGTATATATTCAAATAATTTTTTCAATAGTAGCTCATCTATTCTCCTAAAGCATTCTCTATTTAAATTTCTCATCTTTACACCAAATAGAAAATTTGAATTAGTATACTTTTTTGTCACAGTTTTATTAGAATTTATGCCATTTATTTTTTTTAAAAGTATTCTAGATGTTTATTTGAAGCTTAAACTTTTTTCTTTCTGTATGCTCAAATTATATTTTATCTTTATTTTACATTTTTACTTATTATTTTTAAGTTTTTATTTTTATTCCAGTTAGTTAACATACAGTGTTTTATTAGTTTTAGGTGTACAATGTAGTAATTCAACACTTCCATACATCACCCTGTGTTCATCACAGCAAATGCATTCCTTATATTTTATCTTTAAATTTAAAATTTAAAAATCATAGGATAATGAAAAGTAACATTTACTATATACTATATCCTGGCAAACGGCTATGCAAGTGAGAATCATTATCTTATAAATCAAGTATAATTATAGATGAATATATTTTATTTCTTTTGGGATGTAGTAAACCATTAAATGTTTTAATTTAAATTCAAACATTTTTTTCTTACCATTATTTTGAATATTGTTGACATCCCAGCTTTTAAAATGTGTTTCTTCAGCGGCACCTGGGTGTCTCAGTGGGTTGAGCGTCTGACTCTTGATTTCAGCTCAGGTCATGATCCCAGGGGCATGGGATTGAGCATCAGGCTCTGTTTTGCGCGTGGAGCCTGTTTAAGATTGTTTCCTTCTGCCCCTCTCCCCCACTTGCACTCTCTCTTTCTAGAACAAAATAAATATATCAAAATAAAGTAAAATGTATTTCTCCAGAGCAACTTAAATTTTGCCAAGTTGACCATCTGTCTTCATATCTCTCTTCTATTTTCACATCTCTTATGATTCCTCTGTTGTTCTCTATATTTTAGAACAGCTTAGTAAATTTGTTCTATACATTACTGATTTGGGTTTTTCTATTACACATTCACTTTTTTAAGTTTTCTTCATTATGTATTGAAAATCTCCTATTGCCTTTTAACTTCCTTTTCAGTCTTCCCTTACTATATGTACCCCTCATTATATTTTATACTATAGTATTTTTCATTCACTTTCTCCCTTTTATCTTTTTCATTTCATTCTGCTTCAGTTTTTCCAAGAAACTTTTTTTTCCCTATTAAGATAGTAGTTTCTTATACTTTCTTCTATTTAATTTGAGAAATACTTTAAGGATTTCTGCTCTAAATGTGAGGTTTTAGCATACATTTTCTTCCTTGTATGACATTATTTTTGTTCCCTTTGTTTCTGTTACAGCATCCGAAGATGAGTAGAAGTCTAATGTGTCTCAATGGCTGCAGTGGGCAGAGGGGTACTTTCCCTCGGCCTTGTTCTGTCCACCCTGCCCTCCTTCCCTCCTGCCTGGATAGCATTGTCTACAGTTGCCAGTCCAATCTTCAATGTCTGAATTCATTTAGTTTGACTCTGCTAACTTTAGATGAGGATGTGTTCTAATATTGTCGCTTAATTTGGAACTGAAAAAACTCAGGGACATAAACCACTGCAATCCCCAATTTCCTCAACTCTCAACTCATATCCCAAATTTATGCTTGTGCTTACTCCTTATGTGAAATATATAATATTTTATTGTTACTTCCCTACCTCTTCTTTTCTACTAAACTCCAAATTCATTTTATACCATATATTATCTAGATGTTCTATTCTCCAGCCTGTTATATCCAAAGTTCTGATAACAAGGAGCGAACATATTGCTATGGCTGTTTGAAAATGCAGCACCCACACTGGAAAAAGAACAGCTAGATATTTCCCACAAGGCTATAGAAACTGAAGATTGACAAATGGTTCTTCTAATCTGCTTTCCTGCTGGATGTTTCCTTTCTGCCATGCCAGAGAGCCCAATGAGCACTCAGTCGTTTCTCAGTCAAGAAATTAAGTACATTTTCACCTTCCAGTAGATGCAAAGAGTTGATGTGTCTCAACCAAATATTATATTATATGTTTTTTTTCCTTTTTATCTGACTTCAAAGATTCTGTTGGAAGTTAGTGAGGACGTATCACACACTAATTATAAAACAAAATCATTACTTTTCAAGCATAATTTTAACATTACTGGAAAAGTTTTGCTTTTGAGAAAAAAGCCTAAGGGAAATAAATGTTGTCAATCTATTTGTAAATTATAAGATTGTGGTAGACATACCTTTAAAACGCTGCAATTTATCTTTCAGATTTAAAAATGAAAGTCAGCAGTGATCTATTTTTTTGTGTGCGATTTTCATGTCTATTTTAAAGAAAGACACAGTATGAATATAAATGTGAATTTGGTTTTGCAAGTGCTATCTGTGAAATCTGAAGCAAACACTATGATGTACCTTGTGTTTATTTTACTTACATGGTGGCCATTGACAGGAAGAAGTTCTGTATTTATAGAACTCAAAAGTGATTCTTCCAGTGGCAGCTCCACATGCACAATGTTGGTCTGCACTCCACCCTGACTTTGGGGATTAAGACCTCTGACATGGAGAATGATGCTTACCGTTGCTGTTGCTAGGGGAAATACATAAGGGATTTTAGGGTGCTTCAAGTGAAGAGGGTGGAAAGTGAGACATTCTGTAATCTCAGGAAGACAAGCAAGCGTAATAGCGATGCCACATGAATTTGAAGTGCCTTCCCAGTGTAACAATGTGAATGGGTGAGAGGATAAAATCAGACACTGTTTTTTTGCAAGGATTTCAGAAATATAGGGTTATCAGTGGAACAATAACCTGTAGCAGTGGTGGACCACATTTTAGTTATAATCAATTTCAACCATGTCTAGTCATAGAATTTATGAGCCTAGGTCACTTCACTTAAGAATGATCTAGAACACGTTCACAGTTTGAATACCTGCAAGCCAAAGCTCTCCTTGCACAAGCTGAGCCTATTTAAAGTTTCTTAGAGAATAGAAAGAAAAAAAAAGCTTATACAGCTTACATCTTAAGCCTAAGAGTATCACACAAGACCAATTTTCATGCGATGTAATAATATTGCCTTTTCATTAGCGGTCTGAGTTCTCCAGTTTTAAAATGGGAAAGACCCAGGCTTTTTGAATGAGACCAAGTCATTAGCCTGAGCTTCTAACTCATTAATAATGACACAAATGACTGCCCCCCTAACCTGGGGCATGAATAGAATGGACCTGCTTGCTTTAGGTTGAGAGAAAAATCAGATATATCAATATGATAACATATTTGTAAGGCACATTCTGACACTCTGATGTAATACTCACTTCTGATCTGGAAACACTAAATGGCTATGCTCATGAAATATGAAGACACTATTTAAGCAGGAGGCATAGATGATAGATGATAGACAGACGGTAGATAGATACATGAATGGTAAGGATAGGGATACAAGAAGAGATATAGACTGAATACTTGCAAAGGAGATAAAATTGGTAAAGGAGATAAAATTGGTAAAGGAGATAAAAGAATCCTCAGGAAAAAAAATGATCAATATAAAGAGATTGTGTCAGACAATCCAAGATGAGTACAATAAAGAGAAAAATATGATGCTTGGATTTATATACTTGGAGGTCATTAATAGCCTGGTAATAGAAGCTTTATTAAATATAAGTTCACAAATCAAGACAAGATTAAAGAGTGAATGGAAGGTAAAGATGTATAAACTTCACAGGTATAAAAAACTTCAAAAGAGGAGAATAAAAATAATTTTTATATATAAATATTATATATGACTACTTTGTGTATCTCCAAAATGTATAATTGATAGAAGACTAGGATTCTTTATGATGTAAGATATTCCATAAGATATTACACTCTTTACATGCTAGCTGGAAGTATTCAGAAAAGAATTAACTATTAATAATACAAGGAAAAGGCAAAATTTTGAAAGGGAGCCTACTTTTTTAGAAAGATCTAAACGTGTGCAGAACATGCTCTTTGGTAGGAGAAAGGACTCTTCCTAGTTCATATAAAAAATGGAAAGAGACCATAGAAGTATTTTAGAATACTCAATAGAAATAGGCATTTTTACACTATTCAATAGAAATATCTAACCTGGAGATTCAGAAATACCTGATTATTCTGTTTGAAATGAGAAATACAAGAAAATTTAAGATAATTAGGAAGCATGAGAAAATAGAAGAGCATTAGCATAGAACTACTAACAACCACCATCATGATCACAGATTTTGGAATAATAATGAGGGAAAGAGAGCAATGGATAAGGGGGAGTAAGACATTTATATTATGAAAGCTAGAATTTATTGTCATTGACAGCTCCCTCATTCTCAGAAGTTCGATAGACAACACAAGAGTTGGGTGATCCCATGTAAGAAAATCCTTTACTAGCTGAAATTCCATTGCCTGTATGGGGTAATCATCACCCTCCCCCAACCCACACTTCAATAAAAGCAAGGGGACTTAACAACTCTAAATTTTGTATGGAATACATATAGTTTTAAGCAAGTTGAACAAATGTAAGAATTGGAGTAAAAATAAAATACTGCTGTATTAAATGTACCACTATTCGCTGAAACACTTTTACCAGTGAATAGCTATATTTCATATGACTATACAAATATTTTATTATGACTAAATTATTTTACTTAGTGGAAATATATTTTTTCTCTTAAAAAAGAGTTATAAATAGGACAAAATTAATAAGGATTTAGGACCTACTACTTCCAATAACATGTTCATTTCCTGGAAAAGATGCTTAAGTTGTTCATCATATTCACTGATAAAGTATTTCAAGCTCTCAGAGTTTCAGGAATACGAAATTGTTTCACTGAGCTACCCTACTGTACCCAGATTCTTTACTGTGTAAATTAATTGATCAGTTAATCCAGTTGATTTGATCCAGTTGATCAATTTTCATGCTTGATACCTAAGAATCAATAAAAAGCACATTACGAGTACTTCCAAATATTAGAGCGAATTAGCTATGTTTTCTTTTACTTTCACTTTTCCAAAAGGGTATCAGTAAACTTAAATGGCCATTGGTTTTTCTTTTTCCCAGGGCTTATAGAGGGAATCACCTCTGAGGGAAACACACATATTCATTACCAGATGTGTAAAAAATACACTGACACTTTAAGCTCAGTTGCATAATGTACTCTATATACATTATTTCTTCCCATTTTCCTTTGCTTATTTTATTATTTCAAAAAGGAAGACTCGGGGTTAATTCATCCTGAACTGTATTTCTTCAAGCCAGTATAAATAACAATTTTAGACTTATTTCAATGATTAAAAAACTACTAAACTTCACCGTTCATCTATCACAATAGTCTTTGCATAAGAAATGACCAAAATATGTATTGTAATAATACAGACAAAAATAACATAAAATAGTACATTACTCCATTTTTCATCAGATGTTAATATAGGCTGTTCAAACAATAATATTTTTTTATTATTTCATTTCTACAGAAAAATAATTGATGCAGTTTAAATGATAAAAATGCTTAGGTCTTTCAAAGAAGAAATTTCAGCAAGTTATCATGAAGACTGTCAAATACATTTACTGTGCCTTAGAGTTGTTGCAATAAAATGGTTGGCACATAAAAACTGGTGCTTGTACTTTTTACCAGATATTGCTTGAGAGGCAACATGGAGCAGTGAAAAGAAAATTAAAATCTGATCCTCTAGCTTTCTAATTTGGCCCTATATAAATGAACTTGTGACGTTAGACAAAATACTTTTAACACTTTGCTTTAATATTCTTGCTTTTAAAATAAACACAATACTCAGGTTTTTATGAAAAAGATATTAAAAAATCCAAAGTGATAAAATATAAAATGTCATTATAATAAAAGTTTTATTTTATGTGATATATATGTATTTATTTATTTGTTCTACACATATTTTTATTTGTTACCATGTTAAATTAGCATCTTAAATCCTTCCATCTTTCACACTATTGAAAATGACAGCTAATAGGGGTGGCTGGGTGGCTTAGTCCGATGAGGATCCGACTTCAGCTCAGGTCATGATCTCACGGTTTGTGAGTTCGAGCCCCCTATCGGGATCTGTGCTGACAGCTCAGAACCTGGAATCTGTTTCAGATTCTGTGTCTCCCTCTCTCTCTGCCCCTCCCCTGCTCACACACTGTCGCTCTGTATGTCTCAAAAAAATAAACATTAATTTTTTTAAAATGACAGCTAGTAATAATGAGGCTGACATGACATTTTGAGAAAAAATACATTTTCACTTACATAACTCACAATATTTAATGAATGAGTAGGACTTTACCACTTACTAATTACATTAGTCTGCCTTAAATAAACCACAGCAGTTGTCAGTATTGTTTTCATGGGTTAGGATGATGATTTTCACTCATAACACTGTTATTTTAAATTTGTATTCGTAAGCCATAGAGGAACTAGGTACCTAAAAATATTTGTATAGATTACTGTGATATATCACTTAAAATAATTGTTGTTAAAGAAATATAAAATTGGAGGCACACCAAAAATTATGATTTTAGCTCAGAAACAAATTCTTAAAAATACACACACACACACACACACACACACACACAAACTACAAATACTGTCAAATATTAAATCCTGGTTTCCACAGATGAGAAGAAAAAATCTTATTCCTATTACTTTCAACTGAATATTAGAAGTGTATGATTATCCCCTCATTGGGCTATAGTTTTGAATAAATAAAATTGTATGATATTATGGGAGAAAAAAGCAATAATAAAACACATTGCAGCCATTAAGTTGTAGTTTCATTCTCTTGCCAAGTAAAATATGGATGATTAGACTCCATATACTATTGTTTCACATAGAATTCTGTTTGGAAAATCTATTTGCCTCAAAATCGATTTGTTATACATATTTTTCTTCAATTAATTACTAACGTTGGAGTTAAAATACAAGATGTTACTAATGGGAGTGAAAACATGACTGGATGTTTGTGTAAAAATGTTTTCAAAGTTTGATCACCAGCTCCAACCTAATTTAAATGATAATAACATTTTCAGAGTTTTCTGGTGCCTTATGCAAGTTTTATCTCATGTTATCAGAAATAATTCTGATATTTTGAGTATATAATATAGAGTGTATTTAAATTCTCATGTGCCCTGTGAAATTTTTTCATGTCAAAATTGACTTTGAATTTTTATAAGAGCCAAATTTCTACAGAATTAATTTTGTCCTTGGAAAAGAGAAATAAACTTATTAAGCTAGTTAAGAAATGTTAAACAGTACCATTTATAATGTGTACTGCAGTTAAAGCAATTATTTAGTGTAGTAACTTACTAAAAAGGATATTAGTAATGTAAAATAGCTAATGTTGTTTTTAAGTAGGTTTCCTAACCCCTCATATATAAATCAGAAATACAGAAGATATGGATTTTTAAAAAATCTTTAAATATATTTCATACAATAGTGTTCTCTCAGAAGATGGCATTCACAATGATCTTGACATAGCAGGAAAATTGATCCATATTCTAAAAGTGTAGAATTCCCATGATGCTTCCTTTTCTCTTCCAATGAAAAGAGTATACCTCAACCAATTGGGGCATTTGTGAAAATGCTTTGTGGTTAGTCTATTGACTTGACTAAATGTCATCAGAGACCTCCATACATCCTTCATTAGTGCCTATTAAGAGAAAGTCAGAGTGTGACTTTCCAATATCTTTAACTCATAAACTTTCTCTAAACTTCTATGGGGTATACATCCTCAATGCCTAGAAATGCCAGTTGTTATCATGGATTCTGATCATGCCATCCTTCAAATGTTAAGGATTTTGATGGATTTTTGGCAGTCAAACCCTACTGTTCAGCACTTTTCCCTTTCAGATCTTCAAAAGATTACACATCATGAAACAATATGCAAATAGGTAATTATAGTATTTCATGACTGAGAAAATATCTGACAACCCCAAAGATATGGATTATGTAGATTTAAAAAATGAGATTTAAGCTCAAGATTAAAGTAGGGTGGCATGAGTGTGAGGAGATGGGCACATCTAAGCAGTGAAAGTCTTTTAAAAAGTAAAACAAAGCAAGACAAACAAAACAAAACAAAAACAAGCATTGAAAGCCTCTGGAAATGGCCCTAATAGCCTATACAAATAAAGAGTTTTTCAATAAAATCTATGAAAAATTGGTAAGAACTATGAGAGTCTGTAGAATTTGAATCAATACCTCTGTGCTCTATCCTGTCCCAGTGAGATGGAAATTTCACTCCAGAGAGGTACAGCTAAGAACATAAGCCTCCCTCCCTCTGCCCCTAGTTCCCGAATGAATGTATCTCCCTGGAAGCAGCAGCACAAAAGCATTTTTCATCTTGCCCACCGCTGCCTGTCCCTGAATTAAAGATACACAGGAGTGCAGCGGAGAAGTAGGGGCTCCGTTCTTCCTCATAGCCCCCCAGCCACGAGACAGAGGATCTACCTTAACTTCAGTGTCATCAGGAATACTGGGGGCTCATTTATGTTTGCCTTGGCTTGTGGCTTGGGGTGTTTCACACCAAGAGAAGTAAGCAGGAGAGACCTAGGTTTCTTGTACCACCAAACACTGTGCCCTCAGCTGCCAAAACAAGGGTGTCACTCAAATAGAAGCCTATCATTGTCCCTACTACTGCACCAGAGCTGTGTCTCAGAGATGTTTTCCCCAGGTGAATAGCATGCTGTGGAACAGAGAGATACAATCCTTCCCCTTAGGAACTGACTTCATTTGCAACAGAACGTGGAAAGGTCAACCTCACAGTGCTCTTGAATATAGTAAAAATCGTGTTGAAAGATAAAAAGGAAATGATTCATAGATTCACTAGCTAAACTGTAGGCTTTTTAAAATTAAATGAATCCAGCTTCCTATATGTCATCTCACTTTTTCAAAGGGCCAGTTGGTGCAAAATAATATCACAAATCCTGCCCCACACAGACAAAATGTTTCAACTTACTCTGACTACTCTAGTGATATAATTTTCCAGGCCTGTGAGGCACTTTCCAATAAGACACCATATTTCTGCTGCTAGCAATTGACCAGCAGAAAACTAAGATATAATAATTGTAAATATTCAGTGCTTAAAATGTTCTATACTATGCTGGGAGAATATACGTGTGTATACTATATTTGTATGCATATAAAATAACTATGTGTGCTAATTCATTTCATAAGAAGGTTATGAGACAAGTACTATAATTATAGATGAGAAAATTGAGCCATGGAGAAGTTACCCAAATTATTCATCTTCCCATTACTAGCAAGTAGTATAATTTAACTTTAGTCTCAAGTAGTCTAGCTACAGAAAACTCTTTTAGTAAATTGTAAAAGTTCACTGTAGCTGATAAAACTGCAGCACTGGTTAAGAGCTATTATTTGAAGGAATAAATACAGCAGAGAACTATTATGGACACAATCACAATGGGTATAACCACAAATGTAAGAGCAGGTAGAGAATCTCCTTACTTTCATTTTTAACTCGAAAAATCTATAGCTACATCTCCAACTGAATATTTCCCCCATGTCTCGATGCAAAATATTTAAAACCTAACTAATTAATTTCATCTCTAAACATGTATGTCTTTAATGCTTCCCTCTCTGTGGATGGCATCACCAATCAACTGACTGCCAAAGTCAAAATCCCTAGTGTTTTGTTGAATCTCATCTCTATGTCTAAAGACCCACCCAGCAGTCAAAGGGTGCCACTAAAATTCTTTTCATATAAAATCCTTTCTAAATACATTACTCATTTTCTTTTACCTAAACAATTACAAATCTCCCCTACCCAATCTTCTTACACCTCTATAATCCACCCTTCAATTGTTCCCCAAATCTTCTGCTTAAAATCTAATTCTGTTTGAGTTATCAGCTTATCAGTAGACAGAATGCAATAAGATACAAATGTTTATTACTACATGCAGTCTAATTCTGTAAATGATCCTGGACTAATACAGAGGACTGACTTGTTAAGTCAGACTAACTCAGAATTGAATTTTACAAGTATTTTTACCAACATGAGAATCTTAACACTCTCCAAGAAATGTCTCTCTGGTACAGGATGAAAATATATTGAAATCTAACCACAAAATATTTTCCTTCTCAGTTTCCAAGCTACTTTTCTAACCTCATCTCAACATACTCTCCTCAAACATACACTTTAGCTTATATTACTTTGTTATATAACCTCAGCATGCCATGTCCTTTTTCATGAATTATCACATGGGTGTCTTTTAGTTTGATATACTCTTTCTGCTTCCCTAACACAAAAGCCATCTTTTTTGAAGATGTTTCAGTGTTCTTTGGAAATGAGCTATTCTTTCCCCCTTCCCCCGTCAGCTTTGCATTTCCTGATTATGTGACTACACAGACCTCTGAATTTTAAGTACTTTGTATGCTTGGACCATTTTATATATTTTTTAATACTCAAGACTATGCAAATACATGACACATAATAGAGCCTTTTTTTAATGAATGTATGTCTCCATTGAGAAATTTGCAAGTTTCAATAAGTTCTTGTAAAGTCTATGTTGTTTCATTCAAGCCTACAAGTAGGTAAAAATAAAGTTTAGTCATTAAATTGTCAGACTCATTTCACTGTAAATTAAAAATTAGAGAAATTATCTGTCATTAGAAATTACTGAACTATTGAACTATTACTGAACTCTAGATTAATATTCTGCTGCTCTTAATCTTTTATTTTTTTTGTCCATGACTTAACAGTCAAGAATTCACTTAGAAAGTCAAGAAATATTTGAACAAGCTCATGCAATTTATATTTCCGTAATTGATGTGGTTTTTAAAAATTCTCAGCTGAAATGAAGTTTCTATCAGTACTGGCTATATTAGAACATTTCTTCTAATCAGGGCCAGAAGCCAGCGCTGTAGCTTTTAAAAATTCTATGGATGGTGTTCTCCAGTTGTAGTTTTAACGACCAACTTCTCTTAATCATCATTATTATAAATTAATGACATTGGTAGTGATGACCTTTAAGGTCTTTTGTAGAAAAAAAATAAATTATTATATTACTAAGTCCAAAGTACTTTTTGCTTCCTCATATCATAGAACGATGATTATATTTCCTTATAAGACAACAAATCTTACATCACATGAAAACCAGCCATGAATCTGAACACATAGCTGATATTTCCTTGAACAAACGTTATGTATGACAGATAAATATATTTCCCTAGCAATTATTGCATTAACAGTCTCTCTCTTCCCGACTTTCTCTTTCCTCTTCCCCTGCTACTCCGCCCCCATCTTTCTCCCTGTCCCTCTCTTTCCCTCTCTGCATTTATTGTATAATAGTTTCTGGGGACAGGATCATATTCAGGTGATCATCCAGTTCACTGAACAGTTTAACATTTTGTAAAGATTATTTTCCCAACTAACATTATTGTTATTATTTTACTTATTTTTATATCATAGATATTTTATGAAATGATGTGCAGCTCATATACAAATATGTGAAATGTTAAGTCTGTAGAGTTGTCACATAGCTTAATTTACACATACATTATTTGTTTATATCTATTCTGTTGTTTTCACCTTCCATAGAATTTTTTTTTTTTATTTAAATTTTTTTTTTCAACGTTTTTTATTTATTTTTGGGACAGAGAGAGACAGAGCATGAACGGGGGAGGGGCAGAGAGAGAGGGAGACACAGAATCGGAAACAGGCTCCAGGCTCCGAGCCATCAGCCCAGAGCCTGACGCGGGGCTCGAACTCACGGACCGCGAGATCGTGACCTGGCTGAAGCCGGTCGCTTAACCGACTGCGCCACCCAGGCGCCCCCCATAGAATTTTTTAAAAGCTACAGCGCTGGCTTCTGGCCCTGATTAGAAGAAATGTTCTAATATAGCCAGTACTGATAGAAACTTCATTTCAGCTGAGAATTTTTAAAAACCACATCAATTACGGAAATATAAAGTGCATGAGCTTATTCAAATATTTTTGACTTTCTAAGTGAATTCTTGACTCTTTTCTTAGAAAACTTGAGGGGTGCCTGGGTGGCTCAGTCGGTTAAGCGTCTGACTTCAGCTCAGGTCACGATCTCACGGTCCAAGAGTTCGAGCCCCGGGTACGGCTGTGGGCTGATGGCTCAGAGCCTGGAGCCTGCTTCCGATTCTGTCTCCCTCTCTCTCTGCCCCTCCCCCGTTCATGCTCTGTCTCTCTCTGTCTCAAAAATAAATAAATGTTAAAGAAAAAAAAAGAAAACTTGAGTTAAGTTCAGCTAAAGACAGAAATATATTAACCATTGCATTTATTTTAGAATTGGTTTACTTTCAATGTTTTTATACATAAGAATTGGTTTTGAATAGTGTTACTTTTTTATACATAAGAACTTTTTAAAAAGTGTATTAAAAATCATTTGAGATTAACAAATGATCTATTATGTAATAAGAGATTATGGCAGTTAAGGGAAAAAAAGAAGTCATGTTAAAAGGAAAATTTGTATGCCATATTAATTTATAATTTAGAGAATTTTTGGTGAATTAACTGTAGCTTTAATTTTATTAGTATGTAAAGACTCTTAGATAATAGGCAGGCTAATAAGTCATTTATGAAGTAAAAATTATCTTTTTTGCCACTGTGAATCATAAATATTTATACAATATTTTAAATATACACTTTCAGTGATCATTAAGCTGTAATTATTCAATTTTCTTCATTGCTGTTATTAGTTTCATCTTTCACTCATTCATTTTTCCTTTTGTTACTTCCTTTATGACAGTAACAGTATACAACCATAAGCAAATATAAACCACAAGTTAAAAACTATAATCACAATTCTCTCTAGAGCAGTCTCCAAGTAACCTTTTGTTATGCCAAAATTGAACTTGATATGTTCACACCAAATAAAATCTGTCTCTATTTTTTGAGTATCCATTGCTTTAAAGAGGAATCAGAACCAATCAATCATTCTTGGTGTGGTGTTAGAAAAAATCACGCCTTATCTGAAAAAATACGTGAAAATATGAGGGAAAGGTTGGTGAATCCACAGTATGAGAAGAGATAATAGGCTAGGTCAGGACTGAACACATAGAACTGGGCAGCCCTGTAGCAATAGGAAATCACAAAGCAAAATGAGAAATAAAGCAACAGTACAAGGGAGGGAGATTTAGGAGAGTGATTTGAAGTTTCTTCATGTACAGGCTACTCTTAATGATCACAGATGGAAAAATGACACCAAATGAATTGTGAATATTGGCACCAGCATCCCAGCACTGCCTTTATAAGTATTTCAGTTAGTTTTTCTCAACATTTAAAGATACCCTTTTGTGTCTTCCTGAGGTACTTAAAAGAGAGAGTCCTATGTAGGGAGAATGTCCTTGCCCAGGAAGAATACATAATTTTACTGAGAGGACAACATTTCAGTTCAGAAACACATAAATATTTAACAGAGAACATGGTCAAATTCTAAATCGTGTAGCTCTTATTGTAAATTCAGTTTAAGTTTAGAGGACAATTTCAACAATGGAATTTAAGAGAGACTCTAAACAGTTCCTACAATTTTGCTATTGGAGACGGAGGAGAAGGACCTTAGAGTAGAGGTGGATTGAGTAATTTGAGGTGAATGTCTTTGTTTTCTGTATTCAATGACTAATCATGCCCCTTTGTGTTAGGGTTCTATTGTTTCCATAACATAGTACGATAAATTTAGCAGCTGAAAACAACATAATTATCTCGCTGCTCACATATCAATTCAGGTAGCTTAACTGATCTCTCTGCTTCATGTCTTCCAAGGCTAGATTCAAAACATTGGCCACACTGGGGTCTCATCTGGAAGCTCTGGAAGAGACTTTCCTCCTTCCTAGATCTTTTAGGTTGATGGCAAAACTCAATTCCTGCAGTATAGGGCCGAGGTCCTTGTTTTCTTGCTGACTGTTGTTCAAGAGCCTCTCTCAACTCCTTAATGTCTCCTGCATTCCTTGGTTTATGGCCCCATATATCTTCAAGAACAGTAATGGTGGCTTGATTTCTCCCATTTGAATATCTCTGACCTCCCATCCTGGTCTCAGCCTGAGAATGGTCTCTGCTCTTAAAGGGATCATGTGATTATATTGGACCCAGCTAGATAATCCAAGATACTCTATTTTAATCTCCGTACAGTTAATCACATCTGCACAATCCCCTCTGCAATATAACCTAACCTATCCAAGGCTACAAGAATTAGGACACTGGTATATTTGGGGGACTTTTATCATTTGAGAATGTGCTGATGAGATAGTCAATAACTTTACCTTTTGCTTGAGGACATTTCTGCCTTCCAGAATCTGTTAAATTACATGGGTAAGAAGTGCCAGGGAATTAACACTCCAGAGCTGCAGCCTCAACTAATGACTAAAGTGATTAAGGCATTAAAAACAAAATGGTTCCTCATACCTAAGTTGGGATACTAGTAACACATGTTCTACATTATTTCCCAGAGTTCCCCAAAGCCAAAGATTAAGGCCCCTTTGCCAGCAGTAGTCACTTGTTTAAAAAAGTACTCTCCCTATTGTCTTCCTTTTTCTCTCACTTCCCTACTTCCTACCAATGTCTACTGAAATCAAATCCAAAATAAATTTTAAAAACTACTTGCACTTAAGTCATTGTCCCAGGATGTGCTTCTGGAATTTTTAAAAAGAGTCAGATACAATAATCATTTCTTACTTTTACTCACTGTTTTATTGTTCAGAATATTTTTAGCATACGAAAGAATAACTATCAATAAAAACACAGTATAATAATTTAGAAGGATCTATTCCCACCTATTCCTTTAGTTAATATTCACAACAACTCTGTGAGATGGGAATTTCTCCATAGTCTATTTTAAAGACAAAAATTAAAATCACAGAGACTGGGTAACTAAGAAAGTCATAGATTTTAAGTGATATAAATGGTGTATTCAAATCCCAACTCACATCCAGTGACACGAAATCCTGTATTTTTCCTCTTCTTTCATGAACACACTGGTAAACAAGGTAAATGTTCCCTGTTTTACCATGTTGCATGTGTGCATATTTATTTACAGAGAGCATATATAATTTTCTAAGGTCACAAGGTCAGAGAGGAACATAATCAAGCCTAGAATCAGGACTTGTGTGTTCTCATTCCCAATTGTGTTCTTTCCACTATATTTCCAGACAATGATATTTAGGCAAGCTGAGGCCAGCTTACTGAATGTGGAGCATTAACCAAAAGGTTTGGAAATAACCCCTTTGGCAATTAAATTCCACAAAAGACTTTTAGAAAGTAAAATAACATAAAAATTATTTTATATCAAGACTTTTTCTAGTGGTTTTGGTCCAAAGTCTGGAAAATGGTGTTTTAAGAACATTAATCTGCAAGGGCATACAGGATGAGTTGGAGGAATACAAGATTGAGGTCAGAAAATCTAAAGGTAAAGTCATTTCTAGTAATCCAGGAGTTAGGTGATTAGGGCCTAAAGTAGGGTAGTGGCAAGGAGACTAGAAGTGGATAAATACCAAAGGCAATTTTAGAAGAACTGATAGAAAGTAGAGCTTGATTGCAAGAGAGACATGATACCACGTTATAATGATAGCACGTCTCTTTTTCCTCTTTAAAATTTAGAAAACTATTCTCTTTGCCTATTGATATGAATGTGTGTGTGTATTTCTTATTTATTATAGAAAATTAAAATGAGTTCTTACTCAAATCATCTGAGTGTACGTAAGTCACCTACTATTCCACAACCCCAAAATCCTTCTTTCACACATATACAGGCCTATAGATTCATTTTCCAAAAAGAAACAGGATTGTAAGTCTTTTTTTCTTTTTCAAAACTATGTGTTTGGGTAATAATACTATTAACACACTTATTAGGGCTAGTTATTTATCTGGATTGAATTAAGAAAATTCCATGTTGTATGGTATTACCTAATTCCCTAGTAAGGCTACAAGACCATATTATAACAGATTCTTGAGTCTGTATGAAAAGAAAAGCCAATAAGTTAATATCCTTTGTTTTAGAACTATACAGTTTAACAGTCTGTTTTTAAATGTTTATTTGTTTATTTTTAGAGAGAGAGAGAGTGCAAGCTGGGGAGGGGGGCAGAAGGAGAGAGAGAATTTTAAGCAGGCTCCATGGTCAGTGCAGAGCCCAGTGCGGGGCTCAGTCTCAATCATGACCTGAACTGAAATCAAGAGTCAGATGCTGAACTGACTGAGCCACCGAGGCACCCCTAGAACTACACAATTTAGGACTACATACCTTTTTATGTAGTGTATAACTCTGTGCATGGTCATATCAAATTATAAATGTAACACACCATGCTTTATCATGAGTATTATCCTAATCTTTACATAATGAAAGAAAGGAACTAACTTGCTATGTTTACCTGCAATGCAATATCATATCTCTTCTGGATGATTGCAACACAATTCCACAGAGTATCCAAGCTTCTATTTTACCTCTCATTCTCGCTATCATACTCTATTCTCAATTTATAGCAGCCAGAGGGAAGTTAAAAGAAAAATAATCTGAAGCCATTTCATATCATTCCTGTACCTAAAACACTCCAGTATTTTCTCTATGCAATGAGAATGACATGCAGATTCTTTATGGGGGAGAAATTCCCTTCATACCCTGATATATACCATGTATCTTACTTCATCTATTTCTCTCTCTTTCATCAGGTTTTAGCCTCCTTAGCCTTTCTTTTTCCATTCCTTGAAGCTTGTTTCATCAATTGCCATTACTTTGACCCATGCCTGAAACATTCTTCCCAAAGGATTTCACATAACTGTTTCTCTTCATAATTCAGATCTAAAATCCAATATTCCTTTTTTAGAGAAACCATCCCTAACCACCTGACCTAAAATAGACCCCGCATAGAAGTTATACCTATGAGAATTCATTTTTGTTTGATTGATTTCTATTGTTTACTTCTCACTACTGGAACGTAACGCTACCATATTCTGTGGTCACAATGTAGCCAAGCATATACTGAGCAGCCACTAAAAAGCTGTGAAATTCATTAATTGATTGAATAATAGCAGGCACTAAACAATAAATGATTATATAATTATTTTAATTCTTACAATAAACTTCTGGTAGACATTTTAGTATCTGTAGAACTTAGGTATGGATTGTGTCTGATTTTATTTGATCATTGAAAGAATTTGATATTTTGAAAACTATGAAATTAGTTATCTGCATATAAAATTCTGTTTTAACTAATCATTACACTATAGACGCTATGCAATATTTTGTGCTTTCCTAAGAGTTTATATTTACATAGATATTTCTAAAATAAACATAGATATGAGAAAAATAGAATGGATTTTTTTTTTAATTTTTTTTTCAACGTTTTTTATTTATTTTTGGGACAGAGAGAGACAGAGCATGAACGGGGAGGGGCAAAGAGAGAGGGAAGCACAGAATCGGAAACAGGCTCCAGGCTCGGAGCCATCAGCCCAGAGCCTGACGTGGGTCTCGAACTCACGGACTGAGAGATCGTGACCTGGCTGAAGTCGGACGCTTAACCGACTAGCCACCCAGGCGCCCCAAAATAGAATGGATTTTAATCAAGCGTGTTAATATTATGATCGATATATTTCTCAAATGACTAAATTTTGATAAGAAAAAAATGATGAAAGGAAATACAAAAGAAAGAGAGAAAAGAAGAAGAGAGAGGAGAGAAAGAGGTAGAAGGAGAGGAAGAGGGAGCAAGAGAGAAAGAGAAAGATTGAGGAGGGGACATGGGATGAATGGACATAAAACAAGTATATTACTAAACTAGCATTTTTATTTTTAAATGAAGTACTGTTAATTTAAAGGCGTCATTAATCAGTGTAGTTTCATCAATTTCAGCACAATTTTTTTCTGATAAAACACTGTTAAGATCAGTTCAAACTATTAAAAAGATCAGTGTGGAATAAACAACAAAGAGGCTGTTGCTTTATTGGAACTGAGTGACTGGAATCAATTGTGACAGCAGACACCTAGGTTATAGTGGCATATGAGGAGAACTGTCAAAAGTTCAGTTCCATTGTCTACCTCGTAAGTACCATCACTTGCCAGGTTATTGACATACGGTTTTGGCCATAATATATGACATGGCTGTTTTCTTCTAACTTTACTGGGATATAGTTGACAACTTAAATGTGTATATATTTATGTTGTACGAGTTGATGATTTGGTATACATTTACATTGTAAAATATTCACCTAGGCATATTCACGTCACATTCGTCACCTAACCTTTATCTGCACACCACATACACATCCTACATGCAGGCAGATACACACCACACATAGCCTTGGGAAATCCTTTGATGTCATTCTAGATGTTCTAATTTGGGTTTATCTTTGAAAGGACAGACTAGGGGTGCCTGGGTGGCTCAGTTGGTTAAGCATCCAACTCTCGATTTTGGCTCAGGTCATGATCTCAAGGTTTGTGAGATTGAGCCTTACATCAGCTCCTACTCAGTGTGGAGCCCACTTGGGATTCTTTCCTCTCCCTTCTCTCTGTCCCTATCCCACTCCTGCCCTCTCTCTCTAAAAATAAATAAATAAACATTTAAAAAAAGAAAGAAAAGGCTACTTGATGCATTTGATAGTGCCTTATCTGTCAGGTTAATATTCTATAGTATTTTTAGATGTAATTACTTATTAGCAGATGCTACAATCTGATTATAGACAATATCAAGATTCATATGGGGCACCTGGGTGGCTCAGTCTGTTAAGCGGCCAACTTCGGCTCAGGTCATGATCTCACGGTCCGTGATTTCGAGCCCCACGTCGGGCTCTAGGCTGACAGCTCAGAGCCTGGAACCTGTTTCAGATTCTGTGTCTCCCTCTCTCTGACCCTCCCCCATTCATGCTCCGTCTCTCTCTGTCTCAAAAATAAATAAACGTTAAAAAAAATTAAAAAAAATTAAAAAAGATTCATAATGTTTATGTTGACATGTTCTTCTTTTGCTCATCAAATTAAATTTTTTTAAATAAATATTATAAGAGTACACTGTTGATACATGTATTTGGATTTCAGTTTTCTGAAAACTATTTTTTAAAGGTGAATATAGTTTATGTTTCTCTCCATTTTTGTTTCAGTACTATTTTTAAAATATTACTCAAAGTCATGTGGTCCTTAAAGCATGCATGTATTTCAACTTTCATTACTATTATGAAATAAATTCTGTTTCTGAAACTTTTAATATGAGTACCAACCAGGCGAGTTCCAACGTCATTTATAAAATAATTAATTACTACACTGATTTAACAAATATATTTTAGGACACTGGTCTGTGCAGTGCATTATGTGAGGCATTAAGGACAACGTGGTGAAAAGTATGGATTTAAATTTTGCCATCATCCTGCTTTCACTCTACCTAGTAGGACCAAAGAAACATCAACACTCAATGTGCTAAAGCGACATACTGCGAGATACAATCATATACTTGCTTATCTGAATTGCATATGAAAAGAAAGTTTTTGTCAGGAATGATTTCTTAGAAATTTTGTAGTTAAACTGAAACCTAGAATTATGGAGAACCAGAGAGAACTGTATATACCAAGACCTGAAAGGCAAGGGATAGCATGGTAGGAGTAAAAAATGATAGCTTATTGATTCTTAAGACTGTTAGTAATAAAGTAGGAGTTCCACCAAAAAAAAATAAAATTAAAGTCTATTTTGTCTGATAAAAAAATGATAGTTCAGAATGGCTACAGAATGCATTTCTGGTAGTGGAAAATAAAGGGAAAACATAAAGTCACAAGAAAAGGTAAAGGGACAGGCGAAATAGGGTTTTGCCAGCTATGTTAAGTTGTCTGGATTTTGAGTTCAAGTTCGTTGGAAAAGGCATTGAAATGTTAATGCAAAGGCTTGTATGAACAGAGTTTCACGTAAATTCTAATTTTAGAAAGGTCACTGGGAGTGGAGGAAACTAGAAGCACAGAGACCTTTATAAAGTTACTGCAGGTGTCTTGTTGGGATAATGTTGGTGTAGAGGCAGAGATACTGAAGTTGAGACAATAATCATTCTCTTACCATGGAATAATAAACCAAAAATCTTACCAAGACTCTGAGAGGAGGGACAAGTTTAAAATAATATAAAACTCAGGTTATGTTATTATTTTGTTAGTCATAAATATTAGAATATTAAAAATAAAGCTTTTAAAATGTGAGCAAATTATTTGTCTATGTTATTGCACCATGCATGTGATGTTAATAGCAAAGTGTGTTTTTTAGGCTAATGGCTTTCGAACCGTGTTGCAGTATATGAGTCAGGACTTCTCTCTTGTCCACCAAGAGAGTGGATGCAGATTGAATATGAGAGAGGCTAACGTCTGGGAGGAGACAAGAGACCCAAACAGGGGTTTTGCCTCCATATTTATTGAGCTCACAAGATATTACCCACGTGGTGAATGTGAAGAAAACAAGATCTTACACATGTGAACATGGAGAAAACAATCAGACAGTAATCATTAACTTGTGTGTGTAAGCAAATGGTCTTGGGGGCAAGTGGAGTTTGTGATCAAAGTAGGATAGTATATTGGCACCAGATGGAAAGTAATTTCCTGCAGGCGATTTAAGTTACTCGTGATAATTGTAATGGTACAATATCTCACTAGCTAACCTCGGGTGCTTTCACCCTGTGGTGGCAGCTTTCCACCCTAAGCTTTTTTCCCAACCAATGATGTAAGTAGAACCTATTTCCCCACAAAACTATAAACCTTTAACAGAATCAGCATCATCTAAGAACTTGACTGAACTAAATTCTTGGCTTCTAGGCCAGTTCTACTGAGTCAAACACTGAGACTGGGGACAAGCAATCTGGTTTTAACACACCTTAGTGGTTGATTTGAATACATTCTAACATTTGAAATCACTGCTACAGTAAAGTCTGCTTTTCCTGTTTTGTTTGTTCATTTGATTTGGTTTTGCTTTTAAAAGAGTCACTCATTTACTTCTTTATACATATGTCAAAATCGGGTGTCAAAATCTCCATTTGCAAAGTGAGGAATTTTCAAAATAATAAGGGATGCAAAGACTTTACACAAATAAATTTGATAAGTAATCATGGGTACAAGGGCCTGATGATATGATTCTGTGTGAATCAACTAAAATATCTTGTAATGAACAAAAGCTAAGGTTTGACTGGCATCAGTAATGTGAAATTGTGGCAACTTTGACATTTTTCAGGTTCATTTTTGAGTTGCTTATAAAGGGCAGTATCCTCAGGCAAACTATTCCTATTTGTGTTAGTTTCCTAGGGCTTCCACTAAAAAGTGCCACACACTAAGTGGCTTCAAACAGCAGAAATGTATATGCACTTCTTGCTAGAATCAAGATGTCAGCAGGGTTGGTTCCTGCCACAGGCTCTAAGGCAGAAAGCATTCCGTGTTTTTGGTGGTTGTAGGCAATCCTTCGTATCCTCTAACTTAAATAATGTGCCGTAAAGTTAATTATTAGTAATACAACTTATGTTAAGATGGTAAGGAGATAAGAGAGGGAAGTAAACAAAAGATTCATTTTGTAAATTTATCTATAAAATATGAATATGTGTTCATAAAAACAAAAAAGAAATTCTCATAGCAATTAGAGTTCATTCTGCAACCGGTCACTAATATTTATAACTACCTTTTTCCACTTACCCATTCAACATTCCATTCGCTTTCATCAAGCACCGCAGCTGGTTACATATGTCTTTGTTTTGTGGGTTGAATAAAACATTTGTTCATATCATTAAGCCAATTCACTGAGAGACAGAGGAAATTGGCAGGTAAGCAGTGACAAAATGGTAGGTTGCAATGTTGTAGAAATTTGATTTTAACACAAAACTGATGTTTAAAATCAATAATATTCAATAAACGTAATAATTATAGTTAAATTTCATGGCATGTGAAACTATGAATGTTATATATTCTCTTATTTGGGTCACACAGTAAACTGTAAAGTAAGTGCTACTTTTATCTAAATTTAGGAGGAAACTCAAGTTCAGGTGGTGAGATGATGTGTCCGTTTTGCACACCAATTGTTGACTTGAACATAGGATTTGGACCCAAGTACTCCACTGACATGGTCTTTAACCCATAATATCTACACTATATGAGGAGGAACATCATCTAATGTGAAGTTAGGGTTGGTTAATGTGGAAGGAGGCACTATTCAATATTTAATCAATCACTAAACAATATGTGTTGACTGTAGCACTAGCTTATTCTGTGATATCCTATGACTTTCTCCCACATCTTCTTCAAACATTTACTTAAATTCTCCTTCCCAATGAGGCAAACCTTTCCAACCTATGCAGTATCGCTGCTGTCATATTTCTACTCCCCACCTCTCATCTCTTCATTTTTTCCCATAATATTTATCACCTTCTAACATACTACATATCTTATATGCCCTTTAACAGAGATAAAAAAATGTTAACACAATTCAAGCTTATCAGGCAAAGCAGCAAGTAGCTAGTATCTATTACAGTTTTGGCTCTCAAAAGTGGTGAGGCTTCCCAGTAAAGAATTCTTTCTGTGTCCCAACTGATGCTAGGCCCCAGTGAACATTTCATACTCCATTACTGCAAGATTGAGAGTTTCTTTGCTGGAGATTGTTCTATTGTTCTCTGGATACATTCAGCCCTCAAAAAATCTCTGCACATTTTTTGTAATATATGAACATGGTCTCAAAATATGTCCAATGACATGACATTATGTCCTTTATTTGACAAATAAAAACAAATGAACATCAAGTGTTAGTTAATATGTAAACTTTCATCGGTGAAACTGTTTGCTGCAACCTTCAAAGATTATCTTAATCGATCATGATATTTTGACCATGAAGGCAGAGGTTCAGTTCATTCAGGATTCTAATAATGTCATTTGGACATATGCTTGGGGGTAAGAGAAATAAAAACATCATTAAAAACTCTATCCTGGTATTATCTGGGTCTTAAATGCATATTGTTAATTTCTTTTTTTCCCAAAATTTTTAAAATTTATTATTTATTTTGAGAGAGGAAGAGAGAGCATGTTCACCAGCAAGGGAGGGGCAGAGACACAATCCCAAGCAGGCTCCACTCTGCCAATGCAGAGCCCTATGCAGGGCTTGAACTCATGAACCACGAGATCATGATCTGAGCTGAGATCAAGAGTTGGATGCTTAAACTACTGAGCCACCAAGTGGCCCCTTAAATGTATATCGTTAATTTCTCATTTCAGCAGCTCATGTGAACACCATTCTACTTAACAGCTGCTATACTTCATAATGTCAAAGCAGGTTCATTTACCCAGTTCTCATTTTTTAGGAAAACATTGTAAACACTCAGTGATTGTGAAGTGCCCACACTATTCATCTTCATTATTATTTTTTCAAACTGAATAAATAACAAGAACATTGTTGCCAGCAGACTGTTTTTTCTGCAACTGCAGTAAATGTATACTTGCATTTTAGGACCACCCATCCTTGCTATGTGTAGAAATTGAATTGTACTCAGTAAGGATTTTTTTTTTTTAAGAGAGCATGAGCAGGGGAGAAGGGCAGGACAGAGAGAGAGAGAGAGAGAGAGAGAGAGAGAGAGAAACCCAAGCAGTCTCCATGTTCAGTCAGCGTGGAGCATAACACAGGGCTCAATCCTACGACTCTGAGATCTTGACCTGAGCCAAAAACAAGAGTCAGATACTTAACCAGCTCAGCCACCCAGGCACCCCAGGAATAATTATTTTATCATCTAAATTATGGTGCACAAAATAATCACTAAGTAAATTTAAAAAAATCTCTCTTATGACTAGCACTGAATTTAGGGAAAAGAAAAAAATCTAAGCACATTTGCTTTTTATATGAACTACTCATGGCAAAAGCTAATTTATACTCTCTAAATCCATTTTTGTCTAAATGAAAATTAATCTTCTAGCAAACATACATAATAAAATTGCTTTTCCACAATAGATGCATTAATATTATACGAAGTCTAATTGTCACTTGACAGAGGAATTTTACCAAAGTTTAATCCACTTTCTCTGTATTATATTTTCATTAACATTATATCTAATTTTACTAACCCCTCAAAAGTAGTTGACTTAGGCATGTTTGAGCTGTAAGTGGGACAACTTTGATGTTTCTGTTGGGGGGTACCTTTTTGCTTTTAGCAAAAAATTAATCATTTTTACTTTTTTTTTAGTTTTGTTCTAGAAAATGCACTCTTTGTTTTTTGGAGTATTCGCTTTGCTTCATTTGAAAAAAAGAAAAATACTAACATATTTGATATTTTATGATGCTCCTTGATGATTCATAAAAGACAACTTACAGGGCAGTATTTTAATATGTCTAAGAAATTTCATGTTTCAGATATTCATTGTCACACTTCCAATTCTCATTTCTTTTATTTTGTTTTGTCTTAGTTGCTTGTTTTAAATCACCAGCTTTATAAATTAACTTGGCACACCACTCAAAATAAAATGTTTTACATTAAAATTTGGTCTTCTTTTTAATTTAACAATATCATCTTGAATTATATATATTTTGATGATTTACCCTCTCATAATAATGTATGAGCTATTGCCCTAATTTATTGTAGCTCAAGAGTAAGAAAATTGAAAATATCGCAACTTAAAATAGCAAAACTAGAAATACATGTGAACTACATGGTTTTTTAATCTTGCTAAACTACATGTTAGTAGAGACAAACTAACCATCTTTGCCCAAATTGTGCATGAATAAGTTTTACCTTCCTGTTTAGTAAGAGAAGCATGGCATTTTACTAAAAGTCATAATTTATCATATTTTTAGTTTGTGAAATGTTTATTACTGAAATTGTTTCATTGTTTTTTTTTGTTTTAAACCTACAGAATAACTTGAGAATCATTCAATAGAAAAACTGCAAATGATTCTCACACTAAATTCTTTAATGCCTACCCTCATCATAATTATTATAACCTTATTAAATTAAATCTAGAAAAATTTAATCAACTAAATATTTATTGAGCCACATTTGTGCTAGGCGTTGTATCTGGATCTTGAGATTCAAAAAAGTAATAATAAAATAAGAATCTTCTAGTTAAATATGATGAGGTGAACACTTTCGAAACCTGTAATTGAATAAACTCATTTTAAAAGGCAACATGTATTTAAAAATATGTGTTTAGTTCTCAAGGACTTCACAATGTATGAGGGGTAAATATATTGATTTATTATGATTTTGTTGTTCTTTTATTATGTCTGAAGTACACAGAATGATATCCGGCATATAGTAACAGTCTATAAATATATGTGAAATGAATATATAAATAAATGCATTAATGATAAATATCAGCTAATAAAGTCAGGGAAAATTCATGTTATGGCCATGCCAGTAAACTATGGCATAAAACAATTGAGGAGAAAAGTTTCAGGTCAGAGATTTATATACAGTCAGAATGTCAATGTGGAACATTATGAATGAAACTTACGAAAGAATAACTTCACAAATGTATATTGTTTTTATCCTTTTTAGGCAGTCTTGAAACATATACAATTGGCCACATTCATTGACGATTATAGACTTTTACTAATTTTACCTATTCCATTATCTAAAGATTCAATGATTTAAGCTACATGAGTGGTTTTCAGTGACACAAAATAACTTCCACTTAAAATATCACTGATGCTGCTGGATCACTTAAAATAGTGCATCTGGCTTGATATTTGTATTTTTTTTAGCATTCCAATCCCCCCACCACTTTTACATTTGCAGAGCCAATGTGTGAGCAGATATGTCTATTACGCTAAAATTATAGCTTTATTGAGTATAAATTATATACTCAATGTAGTATAAATTATATACTCAATATATATAAATTGAGTAAAATTATAGCTTTATTGAGTATACTTTATTAAGTATAAGTAATTATACTTGAATTGAATGATAATGTTGGCTGTGGGCAACAGAGATCACGATAGCAGTTGTTTAATATATTATGTTTTGTTGCTGAGTTTTGTGACCAGCTACATACTAAACTATATTATCTGAAATTCTAATTCCACATTTAAATTGCCCTATGCCATCATATATGAAGGAAATCATTAGAAAATATGATTACATTTAAAAACATATTGTGAAATTATATACTACTCATTCTAATATTTCCTAATTGCAGGTTTATAATCTTACTATACTTTAGCATATTTTTAGATTTGATAAAAATGGTGTCCATGAAAATCTTTAGTATTAATATTATAAATTTGTAAGTTTAGATAATTCCATTATATCTTTAATTTGTACTTTCCCTATTTTATGTCTTTGTAGTGCATAGAAGCTCTGAAATCACTCTTGCAGGAAAACCTAATTTTTTAAAAAATTTGCCTTCCCTATATTTTAAAACTAAAACAAAAGTAAAAACTTAAATTATTACAAATAAATTAAGTTTTGGAAAATATATTTAGTTATATTTGGACAAATTTCTACTAGAGATGGAAAAAATACTTGAAAATTTCTATATCCACTGTAAAGACAAATTTTGTACTGGATAAGGACTCAGTATGCACACCATATCTTTGAGTTTATTTTTGCACAATTTAGTCAAGTTAGTCTAACAGCATATATTTAGTAAGCCCTCACAAGATTTATGCTTCAAATGATTCAATACATATTAATCAATAAAAACTGAAGTCTAGCACACAAAACAATGAACATAATTTTTGCCTCCCATATTTGATAATTTTGTTTGTTGATAACTAATCCATTAATATCCAGTTGGTTTAATTGATTTCATTTTCTCACTACTCTTCTGTATTCTGCTATAAGATCATTACATAAATTTTCATTAAAAATGGGAATGCTTACTAAGTTGGCCTGCTTTATAACTCATCTACATAAATATTAAAAATGTTATTGAAATGGGGCACCTGGGTGGCTCAGTCAGTTAAGTGTCTGACTGGCTCAGATCATGGTCTCATGGCTCATGAGTTCAAGCCCCACATCGGGCTCTGTGCTGACAGCTCAGAGCCTGGAGCCTGCTTTGGATTCTGTGTCTCCCTCTCTCTCTGCCCCTGCCCTGCTCCCTGCTTGTGCACTCTCTCTCTCTCTCTATCTCTCTCTCTCTCTCTCTCAAAAATAAATTAAAACATTAAACAATTTTAAAAATATATTATTGAAATATTATTGTGAAAATTAATGAGATGTTTTGAGTGATGGCATGCTAGATAATTTTCACTAAACTTTACAACTTGTACTACAAGTTTAATTTTTAAGTACTCATTGTTTTCTAATTTTAACTCATTTAGTTATTATTTGTCTTACTAAATATTTTCATAGTCATATCTAAGTGAATTATCAGGTAATGTGTCCTTAGTGTGGTTTCCTGTACCCTCCACATCTCAAATTTATCTGAAACTGAAACAGGTCTGAAACGTAGATATTTCTATAGACATGTACTTACGAAAATTAATTTTAACTTAGTATATAGCTTGTGTTTATAAATTCAGTAAGTACAACCTATCTAATATATCTTTCACTTTTCCAACAATTTTAACCTTTTTCGTCCAGTGTACTATCGTACTGATCCTCTTCAGACCCTGAATTTTCATTTTAACTAGATTTATTTTTTTTCAATCTCTGTCTTTGCTTATTTTATCTACTCTGCTGAGAATATTGTTTCTTTGCATTTACAAAATATAGCAAGTGTCATAAAATATTCCTTAACCACACAAGTTACATTTGAATTCCCTCTTTTCTAAGGATCAATTTCTACTTACTAATACATGACCACTGTTTAAAAAGTATTTATTTGTTTGTTTGTTTGTTAATTTATTTATTTATTTTGAGAAAGAGAGAGAGTGCAAGCAGGAAAGGGGCAGAGAGAGAGGGAGAGAATCCCAAGCAGGCTCTGTACTGTCAGCACAGAGCCCCACACAGAGTTCAAACTCAGGAACCATGAGATCATGACCTGAACTGATATCGAGTTGGATGCTCAACCAACTGAGCCACCCAGACGTGCCAGTAGTTTGAAATGGAATAATCACCATTTGGAAAATGGTGAGGTATTTTGTAATATGTCCAGCAATATTTTTTTATGTACATTCATGAGAAGATGGGTATTTTTTGGAAACACCAAAAGAGGTGAAGTGACCTTATCATTGTACCATATCAGAAACCAAATGCCACCAACATACACTATCATGGTAATATTGTTTGATCACTTTTTCAGCTTATATCAATCAGTTTTTTTCTA
Organism: Panthera uncia; assembly: GCF_023721935.1. Taxonomy (NCBI): domain Eukaryota; kingdom Metazoa; phylum Chordata; class Mammalia; order Carnivora; family Felidae; genus Panthera; species Panthera uncia. The sequence goes on along the minus strand of NC_064812.1, from coordinate 24,453,862 downwards.
CTATAAAGTTACCTTTTTTTTTTCATTTTCTATACTCTATTCTTTAGAAGTCAGTCACTAAGTCCAGCCCATACTGAAGAGGAGAAAAATTAAGATCTGTACCTGGAGCAGAGAGTATTTATAAATATTAATTGGAGTTCTGTTAGAAAAATGTACCTTTTCTAAACCTCATGTTTTAACTAACCATTGGTTCTGTTTTCTATAGTCTGAGTAACAAGTACTTTATTAAAAAAAAATTTAATGTTTATTTTTGAAAGGTGGGGAGGGACAGAGAGAGATAGGGAAACAGAATCCAAAGCAGACTCCAGGCTCTGAGTTGTCAGCACAGAGCCCCACGTGGGGCTCGAACCCACAAAACGTGAGATCACAACCTGAGTTGAAGTCGGATGCTTAACTGAGTCACCCAGATACCCCTACAAGTACTTTAGAATGGTATATAAAACCTTTTTTAAATAAGGAACTTGCTTGAATAGCTAATTTCATTAATGAATTATTCCCCCTATTAACCTGTGATGACCAATTATATTTGATGTGAATTTAACATGAGGTTCTTAACCACTGTTTTTTGTTTGTATGCATCTTGGAATAACTCACACATCTTGGAATAACTCGCCCATCTTGTGACTATCCACTAAGACATTTCCTATTATATACTCTCAACAATCTCAAAGGAAATTGACCAGTTATTTGTTTGTGCTATTATGGTAGGACTGTGCCCTAAAAGTATGTTTACCAGTTCCTTTAATAGCTTTTTAATAATTTACTCATTCAATACAACATTCTAACCTTTAATATTCTTGGACACTGAAGACATTTCTTACTTTCATTGCCAGATCCCAGATTCCCTTCCATAATTGTACACAATAAATGTTTGTTCAAATGTTCAGATGGTCAAATCCTCTAGGTTTTCAAAAATGTGATTTAACTGCATTGTGATGTGTTTGTGAATAAAGCTGTATAACATTCATTACTAGATGAAAATGATGATGAAGCATAAAGTGGGGAGGAGTAGGTTGAAGATTAGAAAATAAACAGGAAGAAGGGGAGGAAAGAAGGAGAAAAAAGGGAGGAAGGAAGAAGGAAGAAGGGAAAGGGGATAGATGGATGGAGGGAAAATTTAATGCAAAGAAAAATCAAATTCAAATTCTACCTTCCTGTGAGATAACAACCTAAAATCCTCAAACAACTCTCATTGCTTTCCACTTGGATTTCTGTATTATTTTGTATGTATTGCTCCACTTTAAGCAAGAATTTCATGTATAAAAATTTCTTTTGCCAAATGCCATTTACAATGAAATAAGTCAAGTGTAAGGTTTGTGCCCAGAGCATTTTTCATTAGCATTTCTGTTTGAGGATATTTGTGACTTTCACTTTCAAGGCATTTCTGGACCATACATGGTTTGTGTCAGCATTTTTCTCATTTTTTAGTAGTATGTATATAACTGATTATTAACCTGAGAGAAATATTTTATTTAAGTTTCCTTGTATCAAAATAATTCATTTTATTAAATAATATAAGAAATGTCACTGCCATTGATTCTCTATCCGACATATTTTACACTTCTTAGATTGCATATATCTCTTCTTAATAATGCTGTAAGACTCTTGGGACAATGTATTTTGCTTTTGAAAACTGCATTTGTTTTTATAGCCAAAAAATCTTCTTTGCAGTTTTGAAGTTTAAATGAAGGCTTATTAAATATAACTCGTTCATAATACATTCAACATACTTAGCCATGGCTCACTATGTATCATGGTAATTGATCGTTTTGTTTCAGTGATTTTAATTGTTTTGAAAACCTATTGCTGCATGGGAGGGTATCTTTTATTTCTTCATTAAAAGCAGATATAAGTGAATATTCATTTTATAATAATTAGCTATAAAAGCAAAATCTATATAACAGGTGTTTCAAAGAAAAATTATATAACAGGTATGAATGCAAATGTTCAAAGGTGCCATCTTTTCCCAAAAGGTGCCATTTTCATTGAATCCTCTCATTATAACAATTCATTTTCCTATTATTTATGTGAAGCTGCATATTATTGTGCACACTCTTGTAAGTAAGTAGGTGCCTCAAAATTATTTTATTATTATATATTTATGTTAAAATTGCAATATCACTATTCTATAAATTATGAAGACTGTACTAATGAGTATCTTCAATTTTCATTCACTGGAAGTACAAAGTAATATAAGAATTATGAAATTAAGAATTATGACTATATGAATTATGACTTTAAATGAGACATTTTTATCTATGAAATTAGTAGATAAGGTGTTGATAAGGATTATCAATGAAACTTCAATGTTTATAATCATTTCAATGTTTATAAGGAGTATTTGAGACTCTTGACAATGCTATATAAGCATTGAAGACACAAATATGTAATTAGAAAACTAAGGGATTTTTCCTAAATTATGTTTACCTACCAAAATGGCACTTATGTGCCTTTAGATTTATAATCTTTCTCTCCCTCTTTGTCTATCTATCTACCTATCTATCTATCATCTATCTATCGTGTATCTATCTATCTATCTATCTATCATCTTAAAGCACAAACAGGATGAAAAGGGTATTTCAAAAGGCTTTTGTTTACTTTTGGTGGCTACCAGGAAATTGTGTATGTGTTTGAAATTCAATATCACAGAGCATTTGTCAGTGGCCTCTGGAATATTTTAGTTTAATAGCAAATTTTTAATGTTTAGAATTTCTAAAATTTTAAGTCACCAATGGTGGTTAAAGAGCAATATGCAATATTTAACTCAATATTATATAGTGAAATATTCATATTGTATGTGGTTTCTCATTTCTGTATGTCGTTTTATTACAGTAGTATACACAAGTATACTGAATTCTACTATTGATAGAATTTTAACTTATTTCAAGTTTGAGTCATTTATAGTGTTTCTCAATTTTTTCTTCATGTCTTTGGTAAATGGGTGTGTTCCTGTATATACAATTGTCTATATTAATTACTGAATCACAGAGTATTCATACTCTTCAGGTTTGGTAGCAACTGTCAAAAAGTTTCAAATATTGAGAAAAAATCACCTGTAAAAGAACATATAAATATGATTTAATTTATATATAGTAGAAAAATAATAAAACTAATCAAAGTGTTAGAAGTCAGAATATTATTTATCCTAGAAAAAGGAAATAGGCAGAAAGGGTCACGTGGAAACAATCCATCTCTTAATTGTGTTTTGATTTATGGGTATATTCAAGTTTTAAAATTTATTAATTTGAGCAAACATAAGTACATTTATGAGCTTTGCACTTTATATACACACATAATAATTCAGTAGAATTCAGTAGAATAATTCAGTAGAATTTGCACTTTTATATACATATATCATAATTCAGTACATAACAAAATATGGAAAGTTATCCCAAATAAGGCAAGAATGGTTCCTTAGACAGCCCTAAGTTTTTGTCTATTACATATGCCAAACACTTGCTAGCTTTTCTGTAATATCAATCAATGTGCATTTACATGAAGTAACTAATTGTACATTGTACTTAAGGTATTTGAATCTACAAATTTCTATATGTTTATTCAAAAATATTTAGACACAATTATGTGTCTAACTATGAAGATACAAATACTATAATATAAATACAAAATAGTAAGATACAAGTATTGACCAAACCCAATAACATACCACAAAGGTAATCATGGAATAATAGGAAAAGCAAGTAAACAAGCAATTGCCTATTAGCTGCTACAGTCAGACTGACCATACATTGCAGTTTGCTCCAATTTAGATTAATTTCAGTATTCAATTATTAACTTCCTCTTAAATTAAAAAAAAAATCCCATTGCACAATAATTTGTATGATCAACCTAGCTATACTTGAGTTTAAGATCAAAATATTATGAACATCTGCAAAGGGAGTTAGCAAACTCTGCTACAAGGTGGGTGTTTTTGTTTTGTTTTGTTTTGTTTTGTTTTGTTTTGTTTGTCTTGGGTTGGTTCAGTGGGAGCAAGAACAAGAGCATTGGGATGTATCTTTAAGGAATGCTACGGTGTGTGTATGGTTAAGAAAGAGCAGAAGTAGAAGAGAGTAAAAAGCTGAGTCCAAGGGAGTAGAAATGATATGTAACAAGTCCAAAAACCCTGACATGACTGGGTATACTTAGAGAATAGAAAATTCAATGGAACTAAAATTTTAGCACACATAGGAGGTAGCAGTGGAAGATTCAACTGGATGTGTGGGTTGAGGATACATTGCAAGATACCTTGCACGTTACATTGAGCAATAGGAAGCCAATTAAGTTTGGTGTGAAAAAAAGTTGGCACGTTCTTTTCTGGTGGTTTTTAAAAATGACAGTTCAGCCAACTATGGGTTTGATCAATTGGAATGTAGGGAAAACTGATGTTCATGCAATATAAGAGAAAAGACTCATAAAACTCCAGGAAAAAGATGATGATTTTATGACCTCACAAAAGCAGTGGCTCTGGAGGAAAAAAGCTCCAATTTAAAGACATTTCTAATGTATAATTGATGGAATAAATTTTATTTCACATTGATTGGAGGTGGGGAAAATGTGGAAAGGGGCGTGAAGGAAAAGAGATGTTAGTAATGACTGGTGTTTCTAGCTTGATAGTGCTCCATGGTAGTGACTTTCAGACTAGGTTATTCATGCCCCAGAGGTGCTCATAATCTTTTCATAAATAATTATAAGTCAATCAATTTCTAGATCTGCAAAATTTATTTGTTATATTCTTGAATAGATGTTTAAAGAGAATGTGTCTGTGGCTCCTTTTTCTTCTACAATTTTAAGGAAGCAGAGGCATAACCATATGGCTCCTGTTGGGATATTACTCTGGTACATCATCCAGCTTGGAAAACTGTCTTTTTGCCAACATAAAAGGAGAAATTATAAGGATTATTGCCTGATTTTGCACTTATTAATAACAATAAAAATATATATTTTCGGGTAGAATTATTTTAAATATTTTCTGTTCGGTAATATTTAAAGAGGAATAATAGAGTGATAAATAATTGAAAATATTTTTGATGAAAACTTGATTTTTATTTTTATTAAGTTTATTTTTGAGAAAGAGTGCAAGTGGGGGAGGGGCAGAGAGAGAGAGAGAGAGAGAGAGAGAGAATCTCAAGCAGGCCCTTCACTGTCAGGGCAGAGCCCTATGTAGGGCTCAAACCCACAAACCATGAGATTATAACCGGAGCTGAAATCAAGAATAGGACACTTAACTGATTGAGCTACCCAGGTGCCCTGACAAACATAATTTTTAAAATAAAACTTGGGATAAACTTAAAGTATCAAGTGACATTTCTTCAAGAATTCTCATTGTATTCTTAAATACCTAGTTATGTGAATGTTTCTTGATATCTTAACCTATAAAAAAGATAGGATGTAGAAAAGCCATGTCTTTCTAGCTGTAACTAAACCATCCACGAAATATAACAGTGGCATAGCATAAAAGATAAGACCCTTGAATTCATACAGCTTAACAACAAAAACCAAATAATACAGTTAAAAAATGGGCAGTAGATCTGAATAGACATTTTTCCAAAGAAGAACTACAGATGCCAGCAGACACACGAAAAGATGCTCAACATCACTGATCATCAGGGAAACGCAAATCCAAACCTCACACAAGTCACAATAGCTAGTATCAAAATGACAAGAAATAACAAGAGATAGCAAGGATGTGGAGAAGGGGAACCTATGTGCACTGTTGGTGGGAATGTAAATTGGTGAAACCACTGTGAAACCCAGTATGAAATTTCCTCAAAAATTAAAATTAGGACTACCATGTGATCCAGTAATTGCACTTCTGGGTATTTACCTAAAGAAAACAAAAGCACTAATTTGAAAAGATATCTGTACCCCTATGTTTACTGCAGAATTCTTTACAACAGCTAAGACATGGAATCACCCTGTGTCTGTGAATGGATAAATGGATAAAGAAGATATGGTGTGTATATACAATGGAATATTACTCAGCCATAAGAACAAATGAAATATTTCCATTTGTAACAACACAGATGGAATTAGAGGGTGTTATGCTAAGTGAAATGTCAGAGAAAGAAAAAATGCCATATGATCTCGTTTATATGTAGAATAAAAAAAAAAACAACAACAACAGATAAAACAACATAAACAGAGACTCCTGAATACAGAGAACTGCTGGATGCCAGAGAGGAGGGGGGTTGGGAAGTGAAACAGATAAAAGGAATTAAGAGGTACAGATTTCCAGTGTTAAAATAGATAAATCATGGAAGTGAAACTGTAGCATAGGGGTTTCAGTCAGTAATATTATAATCACTCTGTAAGGTAAAGACACTTAACATGGTGAACATTTTGTAATGTATATATAATTGTTGAATCACTAACTTGTACATTCAAAACTAATATAATATTATAAAAATCAAAAGCATACCCATCTAATCCATTAGACTACATATTTTCAATTAAGTGTTTATGTCTTATATTGTTATCAATAAAATTGTTACATATTTATGTTATTTTGTTCAATGATAAAATGCTAATATTTGTCATGACTGCCTAATCCAGATGATTTTTCTTAATATTTAGATTGCTATAGTTGCAGAATATTTTCTAAAAATTAAGTTCTTTGTACAAATAAGTTTTTATGCAGAGAAGTATGAAAAATGAGCATAACATTTATTATATTGAGAAAACTGATTTAGTATGTATAAATCTATTATATTAAGAGAAAAGAATATGAGGTTATTATAATGGAAATCTGAGTCAAAATGGAAATAGAGTTATTTAAAGTTCTGCCTATTAAACAAGAGATTTTTAACTTTATTTTTAAGGTATTATCATAATACCTCCCACTTATAAGGTGCTTACTTTGTTCTAGAAAATTTTCTAAGTGCTTTTCTTATATTAATCATTTTAATTCTCATAATAACTCTACAAAATATGTCTTATTTTTATCTTCGCTTAAAGAAGGGAAACTGAAGCATAAGAGAATTAGATTGCATGCCTGTAGTCATACAAGCAATTAGGGAAGAACCAAGGGTGAAACCAGACAGTCTGGCCCTATAAACCTTGCTGTTAACCACTGTGCTAAACTAACAGAGTATCAGTCGATGTGGTTTTTATATTCCTTCACATAAATTTAATTTTGAGACTGTTACTTTTTTAATAATTCAATATTTATAGAAATTTCCCCAAAGCATGTACTTTTTAGTTTTTCAAAATTATAGGATATCTTAGATGCCATCTTAAGCCTATGTAAAGAGGGAATATTTTTTCTAAATTATTAATGGCATGTAGGGAAAACATATTTGAAGCCCTCTGAGTTAATAGCATTGTGTTAAGCATGCATGATCTGGAGCCAAAATGAAAGTACAGAATTTGTCATCAGGTTTATGTACTAGCTGTAGCCATGTCCTACTCATGAGTCTTTTGGATATTGGCAATTTCTTCTTTTTAAAATGTTTATTTAAAGGGGGACAGAGGATCTGAAGTGGGCTCCACTCTGACAGCAGTGAGCCCAATACAGGGCCCAATCCCACGAACCATGAGATCATGACCTGAGCCAAAGTTGGACACTCAACTGAGCCACCCATGTGCCCCCCAAAATTGGCAATTTCTTACAGAAGAAAAAGAACAAAAAGAAAAACTGATCTGTGGTGAAAGAAGAGTTCAAATTTAGATATGCCCAATTTGATAAGCCTAAATAATATCTCAATATCATGTCCTTAATGTATTTAAAAACATGGACTGACACATTTGGTGACAGATTCCTTCCAGTAGAATTCAGATATCACTCTTTGAGGACTCCTTTTTCTGCCCCCATTAAATCGGTCAAATTTTCTTCTAGTTGCCAACATATCCCCAATGTTTCTTATGCTTGAAATGTTATTATTCATTTAATCCTTGTCTTAAGCAGACAGCGTCCCTTAAGACAGGAAATGTATCTTGATTCACCTCTACAACCCCAGTTCCTGATACAGAAGCCATCAGAAATTACCTCCACCATAATTTACAGTAGATTACATAAATTTACATAAATTGCAGATGTTGTTGATCTACAGGGATTTATGACGCTAACCAGTGGAACACTATGGAGCCGAGAATAAATAAAAATAAATATATGAATGAATGAACGAATGAATGATGAACCAAAGATTGTATCCGAGGAAACCTTATATAGCAATTTAAAGCTTGTGTGCTAAATGCATAAAAATAATAACAGATATATTCAATTTTTACAATATTAGTGAAATAGCAATATTATCACTTTAAGCTGGTACCTGGGGGGGTTCCGGAAGATGGCGGCGTAGGAGGACGCGGGGCTCACAGCGCGTCCTGCCGATCACTTAGATTCCACCTACACCTGCCTAAAGAACCCAGAAAACCGCCAGAGGATTAGCAGAAGGGAGTCTCCGGAGTCAAGCGCAGACGAGAGGCCCACGGAAGAGGGTAGGAAGGGCGGCGAGGCGGTGCGCGCTCCACGGACTGGCGGGAGGGAGCCGGGGCGGAGGGGCGGCTCGCCGGCCAAGCAGAGCCCCCGAGTCTGGCTGGCAAAAGCGGAGGGGCCGGACGGACTGTGTTCCGACAGCAAGCGCGACTTAGCGTCTGGGAGGTCATAAGTTAACAGCTCCGCTCGGAAAGCGGGAAGGCTGGAGGACAAAGGGAGGGAGAGCTGCTGAGCCCCCGGACGGCAGAGCTCAGCTTGGCGGGGAACAAAGGCGCCAGCGCCATCTCCCCCGCCCATCCCCCAGCCAAAATCCCAAAGGGAACCAGTTCCTGCCAGGGAACTTGCTCGCGCAGCGCAAACACCCAGCTCCGTGCTTCTGCGGAGCCAAACCTCCGGCAGCGGATCTGACTCCCTCCCGCTGCCACAGGGCTCCTCCTGAAGTGGATCACCTAAGGAGAAGCGAGCTAAGCCTGCCCCTCCACCCCCCGTGCACCTTGCCTACCCACCCCAGCTAATACGCCAGATCCCCAGCAACACAAGCCTGGCAGTGTGCAAGTAGCCCAGACGGGCCACGCCACCCCACAGTGAATCCCGCCCCTAGGAGAGGGGAGGGGAGGCACACACCAGTCTGACTGTGGCCCCAGCAGTGGGCTGGGGGCAGACATCGGGTCGGACTGTGGCCCCGCCCACTAACTCCAGTTATACACCACAGCACAGGGGAAGTGCCCTGCAGGTCCTCACCACGCAAGGGACTCTCCAAAATGACCAAACGGAAGAATTCCCCTCAGAAGAATCTCCAGGAAATAACAACAGCTAATGAACTGATCAAAAAGGATTTAAATAATATAACAGAAAGTGAATTTAGAATAATAGCCATAAAATTAATCGCTGGGCTTGAAAACAGTATACAGGACAGCAGAGAATCTCTTGCCACAAAGATCGAGGGACTAAGGAACAGTCACGAGGGGTTGAAAAACGCTTTAAACGAAATGCAAAACAAAATGGAAACCACGATGGCTCGGCTTGAAGAGGCAGAGGAGAGAATAGGTGAACTAGAAGATAAAGTTATGGAGAAAGAGGAAGCTGAAAGAAAGAGAGATAAAAAAATCCAGAAGTATGAGGGGAAAATTAGAGAACTAAGTGATACACTAAAAAAAAATAATATATGCATAATTGGTATCCCAGAGGAGGAAGAGAGAGGGAAAGGTGCTGAAGGGGTACTTGAACAAATTATAGCTGAGAACTTCCCTGAACTGGGGAAGGAAAAAGGCATTGAAATCCAAGAGGCACAGAGAACTCCCTTCAGACGTAACTTGAATCGATCTTCTGCACGACATATCATAGTGAAACTGGCAAAATACAAGGATAAAGAGAAAATTCTGAAAGCAGCAAGGGATAAACGTGCCCTCACATATAAAGGGAGACCTATAAGACTCGGGTCTGATCTCTCCTTTGAAACTTGGCAGGCCAGAAAGGCTTGGCACGATATCTACAGTGTGCTAAACAGAAAAAATATGCAGCCGAGAATCCTTTATCCAGCAAGTCTGTCATTTAGAATAGAAGGAGAGATAAAGGTCTTCCCAAACAAACAAAAACTGAAGGAATTTGTCACCACGAAACCAGCCCTACAAGAGATCCTAAGGGGGATCCTGTGAGACAAAGTACCAGAGACATCACTACAAGCATAAAACATACAGACATCACAATGACTCTAAACCCATATCTTTCTATAATAACACTGAATGTAAATGGATTAAATGCGCCAACTAAAAGACATAGGGTATCAGAATGGATACAAAAACAAGACCCATCTATTTGCTGTCTACAAGAGACTCATTTTAGATCTGAGGACACCTTTAGATTGAGAGTGAGGGGATGGAGAACTATTTATCATGCTCCTGGAAGCCAAAAGAAAGCTGGAGTAGCCATACTTATATCAGACAAACTAGACTTTAAATTAAAGGCTGTAACAAGAGATGAAGAAGGGCATTATATAATAATCACAGGGTCTATCCACCAGGAAGAGCTAACTATTATAAATGTCTATGCGCCAAATACCCGAGCCCCCAGATATATAAAACAATTACTCATAAACATAAGCAACCTTATTGATAAGAATGTGGTCATTGCAGGGGACTTTAACACCCCACTTACAGAAATGGATAGATCATCTAGACACACAGTCAATAAAGAAACAAGGGCCCTGAATGATACATTGGATCAGATGGACTTGACAGATATATTTAGAACTCTGCACCCCAAAGCAACAGAATATACTTTCTTCTCGAGTGCACATGGAACATTCTCCAAGATAGATCATATACTGGGTCACAAAACAGCCCTTCATAAGTTTACAAGAATTGAAATTATACCATGCATACTTTCAGACCACAATGCTATGAAGCTTGAAATCAACCACAGGAAAAAGTCTGGAAAACCTCCAAAAGCATGGAGGTTAAAGAACACCCTACTAACGAATGAGTGGGTCAACCAGGCAATTAGAGAAGAAATTAAAATATATATGGAAACAAACGAAAATGAAAATACAACAATCCAAACGCTTTGGGATGCAGCGAAGGCAGTCCTGAGAGGAAAATACATTGCAATCCAGGCCTATCTCAAGAAACAAGAAAAATCCCAAATACAAAATCTAACAGCACACCTAAAGGAAATAGAAGCAGAACAGCAAAGGCAGCCTAAACCCAGCAGAAGAAGAGAAATAATAAAGATCAGAGCAGAAATAAACAATATAGAATCTAAAAAAACTGTAGAGCAGATCAACGAAACCAAGAGTTTGTTTTTTGAAAAAATAAACAAAATTGACAAACCTCTAGCCAGGCTTCTCAAAAAGAAAAGGGAGATGACCCAAATAGATAAAATCATGAATGAAAATGGAATGATTACAACCAATCCCTCAGAGATACAAACAATTATCAGGGAATACTATGAAAAATTATATGCCAGCAAATTGGACAACCTGGAAGAAATGGACAAATTTCTAAACACCCACACTCTTCCAAAACTCAATCAGGAGGAAATAGAAAGCTTGAACAGACCCATAACCAGCAAAGAAATTGAATCGGTTATCAAAAATCTCCCAACAAATAAGAGTCCAGGACCAGATGGCTTCCCAGGGGAGTTCTACCAGACATTTAAAGCAGAGATAATACCTATCCTTCTCAAGCTATTCCAAGAAATAGAAAGGGAAGGAAAACTTCCAGACTCATTCTATGAAGCCAGTATTACTTTGATTCCTAAACCAGACAGAGACCCAGAGACCCAGTAAAAAAAGAGAACTACAGGCCAATATCCCTGATGAATATGGATGCAAAAATTCTTAATAAGATACTAGCAAATCGAATTCAACAGCATATAAAAAGAATTATTCACCATGATCAAGTGGGATTCATTCCTGGGATGCAGGGCTGGTTCAACATTCGCAAATCGATCAACGTGATACATCACATTAACAAAAAAAAAAGAGAAGAACCATATGATCCTGTCAATCGATGCAGAAAAGGCCTTTGACAAAATCCAGCACCCTTTCTTAATAAAAACCCTTGAGAAAGTCGGGATAGAAGGAACATACTTAAAGATCATAAAGGCCATTTATGAAAAGCCCACAGCTAACATCATCCTCAACGGGGAAAAACTGAGAGCTTTTTCCCTGAGATCAGGAACACGACAGGGATGCCCACTGTCACCGCTGTTGTTTAACATAGTGCTGGAAGTTCTAGCATCAGCAATCAGACAACAAAAGGAAATCAAAGGCATCAAAATTGGCAAAGATGAAGTCAAGCTTTCGCTTTTTGCAGATGACATGATATTATACATGGAAAATCCGATAGACTCCACCAAAAGTCTGCTAGAACTGATACATGAATTCAGCACAGTTGCAGGATACAAAATCAATGTGCAGAAATCAGTTGCATTCTTATACACTAACAATGAAGCAACAGAAAGACAAATGAAGAAACTGATCCCATTCACAATTGCACCAAGAAGCATAAAATATCTAGGAATAAATCTAACCAAAGATGTAAAAGATATGTATGCTGAAAACTATAGAAAGCTTATGCAGGTAATTGAAGAAGATATAAAGAAATGGAAAGACATTCCCTGCTCATGGATTGGAAGAATAAATATTGTCAAAATGTCAATACTACCCAAAGCTATCTACACATTCAATGCAATCCCAATCAAAATTGCACCAGCATTCTTCTCGAAACTAGAACAAGCAATCCTAAAATTCATATGGAACCACAAAAGGCCCCGAATAGCCAAAGTAATTTTGAAGAAGAAGACCAAAGCAGGAGGCATCACAATCCCAGACTTTAGCCTCTACTACAAAGCTGTCATCATCAAGACAGCATGGTATTGGCATAAAAACAGACACATAGACCAATGGAATAGAATAGAAACCCCAGAACTAGACCCACAAA